>NC_054706.1:55866398-56003898 GCF_016097555.1 Gigantopelta aegis
ATGTACTACCCTGTCTGTGGTAAACAATGTAGTATGGCATCCTCTAAACAACACCACGCCTGGTACATGTATATCAAAGGTTGTGGTATGTACTACCCTGTCTGTGGTAAACAATGTAGTATGGCATCCTCTAAACAACACCACGCCTGGTACATGTATATCAAAGGCCGTGGTATGTACTACCCTGTCTGTGGGATGGTGCATATAAAAGATCCCTTGCTGCTAATCGAAAAAGGTAGCCCATGAAGTGGCGACAGTGGGTTTTCTCTCTCAATATCGGTATGGTCCTTAACCATATGTCTGACGCCAAATAACCGTAAATAAAATGTGTTGAGAGCGTCGTTAAATAAAACATTTCTTTCTTTCCTCTAAACAAAATATTGCTTTCTTAGTTTTTAAATTTATTTTAATCATGGGCATATATAATTATCATCTGTGTTGTGTTTAGATTCCAGCACGGATATCTTTGTTTATCAAGGACGTCAATGATGAGAAGCCTCAGTTTAAAAATTTACCATATAAGCCTGTCGTAAACGAGGTGAGTTTTGAAAAAATATATTTGTTCAATTTTTTTTATAAAATGTATATATATTTAAAATAAAAAATACCAGCCTCGGTGGCATCATGGTAGGCTATCGGTCCACAGGCTGGTAGGTACTGGGTTCGGATCCCAGTTGAGGCATGGGATTTTTAATCCAGATACCGACTCCAAACCCTGAGTGAGTGCTCCGCAAGGCTCAATGGGTAGGTGTAAACCACTTGCACCGACCAGTGATCCATAACTGGTTCAACAAAGGCCATGGTTTGTGCTATCCTGCCTGTGGGAAGTGCAAATAAAAGATCCCTTGCTGCAAATCGGAAGAGTAGCCCATATAGTGGCGACAGCGGGTTTCCTCTCAAAATCTGTGTGGTCCGTAACCATATGTCTGACGCCATATAACCGTAAATAAAATGTGTTGAGTGTGTCGTTAAATAAAACATTTCTTTCTTTCTTTCTTTCTTAAAATAAAAATAGTCCTTCATGCACTGTTGTTACTAATAGCAGGATATACCTTTGCTTTATCCGTCATCATATTCTGTCAATAGAAACAGTGGTTGCAGGATATGACTTTGCTTTATCCGTCATCATATTCTGTCAACAGAAACAGTGGTTGCAGGATATGACTTTGCTTTATCCGTCATCATATTCTGTCTATAGAAACAGTGGTTGCAGGATATGACTTTGCTTTATCTGTCATCATATTCTGTCAACAGAAACAGTGGTTGCAGGATATGACTTTGCTTTATCCGTCATCATATTCTGTCAACAGAAACAGTGGTTGCAGGATATGACTTTGCTTTATCCGTCATCATATTCTGTCAATAGAAACAGTGGTTGCAGGATATGACTTTGCTTGATCCGTCATCATTTCTGTCAACAGAAACAGTGGTTGCAGGATATGACTTTGCTTTATCTGTCATCATATTCTGTCTATAGAAACAGTGGTTGCAGGATATGACTTTGCTTTATCTGTCATCATATTCTGTCAACAGAAACAGTGGTTGCAGGATATGACTTTGCTTTATCCGTCATCATATTCTGTCAATAGAAACAGTGGTTGCAGGATATGACTTTGCTTTATCCGTCATCATATTCTGTCAACAGAAACAGTGGTTGCAGGATATGACTTTGCTTTATCCGTCATCATATTCTGTCTATAGAAACAGTGGTTGCAGGATACGACTTTGCTTTATCCGTCATCATATTCTGTCTATAGAAACAGTGGTTGCAGGATATGACTTTGCTTTATCCGTCATCATATTCTGTCAATAGAAACAGTGGTTGCAGGATACGACTTTGCTTTATCCGTCATCATATTCTGTCAACAGAAAAAGTGGTTGCAGGATATGACTTTGCTTTATCCGTCATCATATTCTGTCTATAGAAACAGTGGTTGCAGGATATGACTTTGCTTTATCTGTCATCATATTCTGTCAACAGAAACAGTGGTTGCAGGATATGACTTTGCTTTATCCGTCATCATATTCTGTCTATAGAAACAGTGGTTGCAGGATATGACTTTGCTTTATCTGTCATCATATTCTGTCAACAGAAACAGTGGTTGCAGGATATGACTTTGCTTTATCCGTCATCATATTCTGTCTATAGAAACAGTGGTTGCAGGATATGACTTTGCTTTATCCGTCATCATATTCTGTCAATAGAAACAGTGGTTGCAGGATATGACTTTGCTTTATCCGTCATCATATTCTGTCAACAGAAACAGTGGTTGCAGGATATGACTTTGCTTTATCTGTCATCATATTCTGTCAATAGAAACAGTGGTTGCAGGATATGACTTTGCTTTATCCGTCATCATATTCTGTCAACAGAAACAGTGGTTGCAGGATATGACTTTGCTTTATCTGTCATCATATTCTGTCAATAGAAACAGTGGTTGCAGGATATGACTTTGCTTTATCCGTCATCATTTCTGTCAACAGAAACAGTGGTTGCAGGATATGACTTTGCTTTATCCGTCATCATATTCTGTCTATAGAAACAGTGGTTGCAGGATATGACTTTGCTTTATCCGTCATCATATTCTGTCAACAGAAACAGTGGTTGCAGGATATGACTTTGCTTTATCTGTCATCATATTCTGTCAACAGAAACAGTGGTTGCAGGATATGACTTTGCTTTATCCGTCATCATATTCCCATATGTTTGACGTCCAATAGCCGATGATAAGATAAAAAATCAATGTGCTCTAGCGGCGTCGTTAAATAAAACAAACTTTTTTTTTTACCGTCATCATATTCTGTCTACAGAAACAGTGGTTGCAAGATATGACTTTGCTTTATCCATCATCATATTCTGTCAATAGAAACAGTGGTTGCAGGATATGACTTTGCTTTATCCGTCATCATATTCTGTCAACAGAAACAGTGGTTGCAGGATATGACTTTGCTTTATCCGTCATCATATTCTGTCAACAGAAACAGTGGTTGCAGGATATGACTTTGCTTTATCTGTCATCATATTCTGTCAATAGAAACAGTGGTTGCAGGATATGACTTTGCTTTATCCGTCATCATATTCTGTCAACAGAAACAGTGGTTGCAGGATATGACTTTGCTTTATCTGTCATCTTATTCTGTCAACAGAAACAGTGGTTGCAGGATATGACTTTGCTTTATCCGTCATCATATTCTGTCTATAGAAACAGTGGTTGCAGGATATGACTTTGCTTTATCCGTCATCATATTCTGTCTATAGAAACAGTGGTTGCAGGATATGACTTTGCTTTATCCGTCATCATATTCTGTCAATAGAAACAGTGGTTGCAGGATATGACTTTGCTTTATCCGTCATCATATTCTGTCAACAGAAACAGTGGTTGCAGGATATGACTTTGCTTTATCCGTCATCATATTCTGTCAACAGAAACAGTGGTTGCAGGATATGACTTTGCTTTATCTGTCATCATATTCTGTTAATAGAAACAGTGGTTGCAGGATATGACTTTGCTTTATCCGTCATCATATTCTGTCAATAGAAACAGTGGTTGCAGGATATGACTTTGCTTTATCTGTCATCATATTCTGTCAATAGAAACAGTGGTTGCAGGATATGACTTTGCTTTATCCGTCATCATATTCTGTCAACAGAAACAGTGGTTGCAGGATATGACTTTGCTTTATCCGTCATCATATTCTGTCAATAGAAACAGTGGTTGCAGGATATGACTTTGCTTTATCCGTCATCATATTCTGTCAACAGAAACAGTGGTTGCAGGATATGACTTTGCTTTATCCGTCATCATATTCTGTCAATAGAAACAGTGGTTGCAGGATATGACTTTGCTTTATCTGTCATCATATTCTGTCAATAGAAACAGTGGTTGCAGGATATGACTTTGCTTTATCCGTCATCATATTCTGTCAATAGAAACAGTGGTTGCAGGATATGACTTTGCTTTATCCGTCATCATATTCTGTCAATAGAAACAGTGGTTGCAGGATATGACTTTGCTTTATCTGTCATCATATTCTGTCAATAGAAACAGTGGTTGCAGGATATGACTTTGCTTTATCCGTCATCATATTCTGTCAACAGAAACAGTGGTTGCAGGATATGACTTTGCTTTATCCGTCATCATATTCTGTCAACAGAAACAGTGGTTGCAGGATATGACTTTGCTTTATCTGTCATCATATTCTGTCAATAGAAACAGTGGTTGCAGGATATGACTTTGCTTTATCCGTCATCATATTCTGTCAACAGAAACAGTGGTTGCAGGATATGACTTTGCTTTATCTGTCATCATATTCTGTCAATAGAAACAGTGGTTGCAGGATATGACTTTGCTTTATCTGTCATCATATTCTGTCAATAGAAACAGTGGTTGCAGGATATGACTTTGCTTTATCTGTCATCATATTCTGTCAATAGAAACAGTGGTTGCAGGATATGACTTTGCTTTATCCGTCATCATATTCTGTCAATAGAAACAGTGGTTGCAGGATATGACTTTGCTTTATCTGTCATCATATTCTGTCAATAGAAACAGTGGTTGCAGGATATGACTTTGCTTTATTCGTCATCATATTCTGTCAACAGAAACAGTGGTTGCAGGATATGACTTTGCTTTATCTGTCATCATATTCTGTCAATAGAAACAGTGGTTGCAGGATATGACTTTGCTTTATCCGTCATCATATTCTGTCAACAGAAACAGTGGTTGCAGGATATGACTTTGCTTTATCCGTCATCAGATTCTGTCTATAGAAACAGTGGTTGCAGGATACGACTTTGCTTTATCCGTCATCATATTCTGTCTATAGAAACAGTGGTTGCAGGATATGACTTTGCTTTATCCGTCATCATATTCTGTCAATAGAAACAGTGGTTGCAGGATACGACTTTGCTTTATCCGTCATCATATTCTGTCAACAGAAACAGTGGTTGCAGGATATGACTTTGCTTTATCCGTCATCATATTCTGTCTATAGAAACAGTGGTTGCAGGATATGACTTTGCTTTATCTGTCATCATATTCTGTCAACAGAAACAGTGGTTGCAGGATATGACTTTGCTTTATCCGTCATCATATTCTGTCTATAGAAACAGTGGTTGCAGGATATGACTTTGCTTTATCTGTCATCATATTCTGTCAACAGAAACAGTGGTTGCAGGATATGACTTTGCTTTATCCGTCATCATATTCTGTCTATAGAAACAGTGGTTGCAGGATATGACTTTGCTTTATCCGTCATCATATTCTGTCAATAGAAACAGTGGTTGCAGGATATGACTTTGCTTTATCCGTCATCATATTCTGTCAACAGAAACAGTGGTTGCAGGATATGACTTTGCTTTATCTGTCATCATATTCTGTCAATAGAAACAGTGGTTGCAGGATATGACTTTGCTTTATCCGTCATCATATTCTGTCAACAGAAACAGTGGTTGCAGGATATGACTTTGCTTTATCTGTCATCATATTCTGTCAATAGAAACAGTGGTTGCAGGATATGACTTTGCTTTATCCGTCATCATTTCTGTCAACAGAAACAGTGGTTGCAGGATATGACTTTGCTTTATCCGTCATCATATTCTGTCTATAGAAACAGTGGTTGCAGGATATGACTTTGCTTTATCCGTCATCATATTCTGTCAACAGAAACAGTGGTTGCAGGATATGACTTTGCTTTATCTGTCATCATATTCTGTCAACAGAAACAGTGGTTGCAGGATATGACTTTGCTTTATCCGTCATCATATTCCCATATGTTTGACGTCCAATAGCCGATGATAAGATAAAAAATCAATGTGCTCTAGCGGCGTCGTTAAATAAAACAAACTTTTTTTTTTACCGTCATCATATTCTGTCAACAGAAACAGTGGTTGCAGGATATGACTTTGCTTTATCCGTCATCATATTCTGTCAACAGAAACAGTGGTTGCAGGATATGACTTTGCTTTATCTGTCATCATATTCTGTCAATAGAAACAGTGGTTGCAGGATATGACTTTGCTTTATCCGTCATCATATTCTGTCAATAGAAACAGTGGTTGCAGGATATGACTTTGCTTTATCTGTCATCATATTCTGTCAATAGAAACAGTGGTTGCAGGATATGACTTTGCTTTATCCGTCATCATATTCTGTCAACAGAAACAGTGGTTGCAGGATATGACTTTGCTTTATCCGTCATCATATTCTGTCAATAGAAACAGTGGTTGCAGGATATGACTTTGCTTTATCCGTCATCATATTCTGTCAACAGAAACAGTGGTTGCAGGATATGACTTTGCTTTATCCGTCATCATATTCTGTCAATAGAAACAGTGGTTGCAGGATATGACTTTGCTTTATCCGTCATCATATTCTGTCAATAGAAACAGTGGTTGCAGGATATGACTTTGCTTTATCTGTCATCATATTCTGTCAATAGAAACAGTGGTTGCAGGATATGACTTTGCTTTATCCGTCATCATATTCTGTCAACAGAAACAGTGGTTGCAGGATATGACTTTGCTTTATCCGTCATCATATTCTGTCAACAGAAACAGTGGTTGCAGGATATGACTTTGCTTTATCTGTCATCATATTCTGTCAATAGAAACAGTGGTTGCAGGATATGACTTTGCTTTATCCGTCATCATATTCTGTCAACAGAAACAGTGGTTGCAGGATATGACTTTGCTTTATCTGTCATCATATTCTGTCAATAGAAACAGTGGTTGCAGGATATGACTTTGCTTTATCTGTCATCATATTCTGTCAATAGAAACAGTGGTTGCAGGATATGACTTTGCTTTATCTGTCATCATATTCTGTCAATAGAAACAGTGGTTGCAGGATATGACTTTGCTTTATCCGTCATCATATTCTGTCAATAGAAACAGTGGTTGCAGGATATGACTTTGCTTTATCTGTCATCATATTCTGTCAATAGAAACAGTGGTTGCAGGATATGACTTTGCTTTATCCGTCATCATATTCTGTCAACAGAAACAGTGGTTGCAGGATATGACTTTGCTTTATCTGTCATCATATTCTGTCAATAGAAACAGTGGTTGCAGGATATGACTTTGCTTTATCTGTCATCATATTCTGTCAATAGAAACAGTGGTTGCAGGATAAATATAGTATACATGTATTTTACCATTTCTAATAGATAATTGCTTTTAATTAATGTGTACAATTTCACTGCAGATCACTTTTAATTTCATCTCCATTGTTTTGCCCTGTTAATTTTAATCAGGCAGAGTACATATATATGTGTCCTGTTTTCAGAGTGTTGCACCGGGGTCGGTGGTGTTTACTGGAGTCAGGGCGGATGATCCCGATAACGGTCGAGGTGGAACCGTCACATACTCCATGGTGGTAAGAACATTAATACAGGATTCTCAGTGGTTCCAGAAGAATATGGGGATCTGTCACGAAAAAACTAGTTAAAAATGTCGTAATACATTTGTACTTCAGTCCCAGTCATTTGGTATGCTATATGATTATTATGAGAATGAACAAAAAAAAGGTGCGGTTTATACGTACGGCGGTTACCATAAAATTCATAAATAAAGCGCACTGTTTTATAAACCACACTTTGCAAATTCACAGTAAAAAAAAGTAGCAGCTTATAGGCCCAAAAATACAGTAATTATGAAAATAAGAAAAAGATGTAGTCAGCAAAAATGTCAGGAACTTTGAAAAAGATGGGGATGATACTTTTTACACTAGATTTAGTTACAAATGGCATACGTTTCCCATGATGGCACTATATGACATATGCCCCAGGTGGCGGACCCATTGGGCTATTTCTCGTTCCAGCCAGTGCCCCACAACTGGTGTAACAAAAGCTGTGGTATGTACTATCCTGTCTGTGGGATGGTGCATATAAAATATCCTTTGCTGCTGATCGAAAAGAGTAGCTCATGAAGTGGCGACAACGGGTTTGCTCTCTCAATATCTGCGTGGTCCTTAACCATATGTATGATGCCATATAACCGTAAATAAAATATGTTAAGTGTGTCATTAAATAAAACATTTCCTTCCTTCCTACATGTATATACCATATGTAATGAGTAGGGCTCACACTGGAAAGAATTATGTGTTATCCAATTTTAGATGTGTAGAATATTTCTTTTTCAAATTATTAAAATCTACCTAATTTAAACAAAACTTTATTAGCCAAGTACTAAACATTGAAGCCAATTTGGATAAAGTTAACAGTTCACTAAGTTTGCTATGGGCAGGGTGAATCGTAATCAGTAATGGTACTGGTACTTATATATAGAAGTAAATATCTAGGATTAATGTTTCTAAACTTGCAGAGAGAAATGAGTTGACCTGAATTCATGTTTGGAGTAAAACATGCTTGTACTCAATCTGGTAGAAAGGTGTGATTTTAAACATGATAATAGTTTCATTGCTTTATATTTTTAATTTTTACAACAAATCAAAATCTTCTAACTATACATTTATTGTTATCTTTAAATAATTAATAATGTTTTTTTTGTTTTTTTTAGACTGATGCCCAAGCAGCTGATGAAGAATACCGTACGACCTTTGACATTGAGCCCCAGACAGGGGTGATAACTGTGAAGAAAAGACTTGATTATGAGAAGCACAACTATTACCAGTTCAAAATCAGAGCTGTTGTAAGTTTCTTTATTTTTGTATTTTTGTAATTTTGAATACCTTCAAACTTAAATTTTTTTAATAATAATAATTTTTGAATGCAGGCTCAAAAATATTAAAAAAAGAACAATATAAACTCAAAAAAGATAGTATCATTCTAGAATTTAATGTATTAATTTGAAAATTATTATATGAAGATTATTATTTTGCAAGTCATGTATTAATACACATGTATGACACTTGCCAAATTTATTAATTGAGAATTTCTAAAACATTTGGTAAATGTTATTTTCATTTGGCGAAATAATTTCATTATAATTGATATAATAATCAAGTTTCTGCAATTTTTTTAGTTTAATGGAAAATTTAGCAACATTTTCTGCTTACACCGAGCTAGCCCTGTTAATATGGATGACTTTTCTGCATCCAGAATCGTGCTAAAATGAAGTTACGTGCACAAGGAAGTTTGGTAGCTACAATTGTATACTGCCACCTGTACATTTGTTGATTACCAGGTAATAAAGTGTTGGAAATGGGGGGTGGGGGGGGAACACTGGGCCCTCCAACTCTGAAACTGGGGAGGACACAATATGTACAATATGAACTCATGTTTAATAAGTGCCCCCACCCCCACCCCCCCACCCCCAGTTGCTGCCATCTTTTGATGCCTATGAAAGCCCAGAGTATTGGACTATTTTTGACATGATGTTGTGTATTTTTCAGGATGGTGAGGGTCTGGAGGGTGTTCCTGCTGACTTGCTGATAGAGGTGATTGATGTACAAGACACACCACCGTACTTCATCAATTTGCCGTACAGCGTGGAGGTGGATGAGAACGTCACAGTTGTAAGTAACAATTGTATTTGTCAATATATGTCCTTGTATATATGGGATTGTTGCCTTGCATACAATAAAGAATTGAACATTGATCATTGAAGTTGTTATCACTCTCGTTCCCCATATCTCCACTGAGACTAGTTCAAGTAGAGTCATTTTTAGATCCCCTTAGCATTTTACTTTTATTTTTAAGTACTACAAAAGGTATGATAATATCTTAAATGGCTACTCATAATCTACGTTAGAGATGCAAGTAATCACTTTTCTAAACAAAAACAACAACAATATTTCCTGGTGAGGTCTGCAATCACTGAATTTAAAATAAATTATGTGTAGCTAGCAATTCATCATTTTAGAGATCTCAAATATAGGTGTGAAATTTTATGGCACTTAACTGGTGGGTTGAAAGAAATTGCTTTGAAATTAATTAATACACATGTATTATTTAAAATGCTGCATGGTATATTCACATACATGTCATGTAATTTCTCCATCATGAAAGCTCATTTAAAAGTATATGCACATGCACATTTAGGAATTAAGGTAATGCTTGAAGAATACTATAAGGCTGATTTTGATGTGAGAAATAACCTCTAGATTTGGTACCTTTAAGGCATATTGTCACAGACCACTGACCTATTTAATGGTCTAACAAAGTATTACTTGAACAAAAAAATAATTTGATTCGTCCCTAAATGTACTTTATTCAACCATCTTCATAACCGCCATACTCCATTTATTAATGACATTTTGTAAAAATAATTGAATTATTACAATGGTCCATAATTCAAAAAGAAAAATTGCCGAGAGGGATGACTTGGATTTCACTCCATCATAGTTCAGTTAAAGTGATGCGATAGTTAGATTTGGTTTCCAACAATTAATGTAATTTTTATTTATTCTCCATTTTTAGAGAAATAAGGTCCTTAAATCTGTGACAGTATGTCTTTTATGTCTGTAGATTAATCACTGTTTGTTTTTCACCTTCAGGGCACTGCAATCCACCAGGTGGCCGGTCTGGATGGTGATCGAGGGATTCCAAACAGTCTTGTTTACAGATTCCTACCAGGTAACTCTCATTTTGTCTTTTTAGATTTCTGCCAGGTATATGTCCATTCTTGATCTTTTCCAGATAAACTATTTTTTTCTTATGCCCTCTTCACACCATCCCACAGACAGAATAGCACATGCTACAGCCTTTAATATATCAGTCGTGGTGTGCTGATTGTAATGAGAAATAGCCACTGATGGGGACACAGCTATAGATGCTGATACGTTTTTACTTTCAATTGGTTCTTTAATACTCATGCTATTTTGTCTCTATGAGAAATGCAAATTTTGCTGTTTTTGTGACAGAATTTATACCAGAAACCACCAGCCAAGCAAGATATTACATTTGACCTCCATGAACTTATCCATCTTCATAAATCAAGGCTAATATTCGTTCCTCGTATTCAGCCTTGATACATGTAGTCAAGATTACTGATATCCACTACTAGCGCCCTCTATTGGAAGAAAATTTGTAACACCGATTCTGTCCCTTACACGATGACATCACTGACCAATCACAGCATCGGTAACATGTGACAATCTTGAAAGCAATATCAAAAATTAACCGCCGGACGCTGATGCTGCCATCTTTGTTTACAATAACAAGGGAATCAATAAGGAGAGTTGCGATTCGTTGCAATCAGATCTCATCGCATCCAATGAAATTTAAGCATTTTGTGGCACGATTTCTTGACGACATGTATCAAGGCTGAATACGAGGAACGAATATTAGCCTTGATTTATGAAGATGGAACTTATCATATACATGTACTTCCATTAAACTCTGGGTTTTCAGCACACCCTAGAGCTTACGGTTGATGCACACACCCATGTATATATTGCCTGTATCACACATCTCATGATAGATATATACTCGTTGGTTTATATTTTTATGAATTTTTTGCTCCAGGACTTGATGAACACTTCAATATAGATCCGGACACTGGGTGGATCACAGTCAAGTCTCCTCTGGACAGCGATGATCCACGTGTCAGGAACCGAGGGGGGGTGTACGCTATGTATGTGGAGGTAAGTAATCATAGTGTCGTCCGGCCTCAGTGGTGTCATGGTTAAACCATCGGATTTAAGGCTGGTAGGTACTGGGTTCGCAGCCCGTTAGTAGCTCCCATCCAGAGTGAGTTTTAACAACTTAATTGGTAAGTGTAAGACCACTACACCCTCTTTGTTCTCACTAACCACTAATAACTAACAGCTAACCCATTGACCTGGACAGACAGCCCAGATAGCTGAGGTGTGTGCCAGGGACCGGGTGTTTGAACCTTACTTGGATGTAAGCATGAAAATAAGCAGAGAATAGAATCATAATGTCATAAACATATTTGGACAGGGGTATTTTGTGGTAGTCAGTCCAAGTAATAATCACATCGACTTAAAGGGTGTATACAGATGGCAATAGTAACATAATTATATTGCTAAAACTGCTACACCCAACATTTGAAACAACATATACACAATGGATATAATTACTACAACCCCTCACCCTTAAAGGTAAATCAGAAACAATAGGGGGTTAATATTAAGCTTCTAGTTTTAGACACAATGGGAAGCATTTTTGACTATGATAGTTCTCTTGAAAGAAAACTGTAGATATTGTTTTGTTTTCATATTCATCTACAAATTGTGCTGGACTAGCTATTACATTTTGACTTGCAGGCTTCGGAAGTTGTCCCTGCTGGCCAGGTGAACAACGGTGCCACCTCTGCCACAACGCTGGTGACGATCACAGTGAGAGACATCAATGATAACACACCCACCTTCAGCAACAACAGCTACGATGCCACCATTCTGGAAAATATGCAAAACAATGTGCCAATCACTTTTATGGGAGGAGTTATGAGAGTCTCTGATGCAGATCAGGTGAGATGAGTTTAGAAAATATGCAAAGCAATGTGCCAATCACTTTATGGGAGGAGTTATGAATGTATCTGATACACATCGGGTGAAATCAGTTAGATAATATGCAAAACAATGTGTCAGTCACTTCTATGGGAGGAGTTATGAGTATCTGATGCAGATCAGGTAATGGGTTCGAAGCCCAGTACCGACTCCCACACAGAGTGAGTGTTAACGATTCAGTGGGTAGGTGTAAGACACCACTACACCCTCTTCTCACTAACAACTAATAATTATCCCACTGTCCTGGACGGATAGTCCAGTTAGCTGAGATGTATGTCCAGGACAGCGTGCTTGAACCTTAATTGGGTATAAGCACAAAAATAAGTTGAAAGAAAGAAAGAAAATATGCAAAAATAAATGTATCAATCTCATTTATGGGTGAAACTATGTTTTCCTATTGCACCTGATATAAAATGTAGATGGGTTTTTTTCACAATTTACTCTAAAAGAACACTTCTTTTTATACCTATGGTTATTATGCTAACAAAGTAAAAATACTGACAGTATTTGCTGATGAATGAAATATAAAATGTTTGAATGTTTTAATTCGTTTGTTTTTTCACAGGGCACAAATAGCCACTTCACCCTGTCCATTGAGCAGGGTGGTCGGCCCTTCCTGGAGTTCACAACCTTACCACAGGAGATATTCTCAGAATCCACAGTGCTCATACGAGTCAACAGTTCACAGGAGTTGGACTATGAAGAAAGAAAATATATCATTTTTGAGGCAAGAAATAGCTTCAGCATGTGTAGCCATCTTAATAGTGTGAGAGAATAAAATTAAGCAGCTGTCTGTACTACATAGAAAATGTACATGTAGTATTCTTTTGAAAACTATTTAAGCATTTAGAACAGATCATTAACTTTTGTTTTCTTCTCATGATATGTCGTTCTTCAGTCATCTTATTTACAATCTAGGTCACATTGAAATACACTTTTAGTGAAATACACAACATCTGGCATGAGGCTACACTGGATTTCAACTGCTGCATTTCCATATAAGAGATTGTATGAACTTGTACTGTGCAACAGTTTGAAAGATATTGAAGATACTGCTTCAGCTCTATAGGGTGTATATCACCAAATCAAATCCCATAGATGACAATAGTAACATATGTGGCTAAAACTCCTACCTGCAATGTACCAATCGATATAAATGCCATGGATATAAATACCACCCCTCACCCTTAAAGTGAATCAGAAAAAATTGGGGGTCTAGCTGCTCATTTCTGAGATAATGGGTAGCGTCTATGACTATCCTAGTTCTACACAAAATTTGAGTACTTTTTTTTTTACATGTACCCCATACAGGTTTCACGCACAAGGCTACTTGACACACTGGCACTAGATGAAATAAAATAGCTTTTTTTTTTTACCCAGATGAAACTGTTTTTTTACAACCAACACACTCACGTTTATCACCAATCACAGGACTTGTGGTGTTCACTTCTCTATCAAAAGTTCAGTGCAGCTCGAACTTTGTTCCAGCCGGAAGCTATGTGGTTTAGTACTACCTTTACACTGTGTTTTACATAATTATACAGTTTTATTGGAATTAATCAAATTGATATACTTACCTTTGTTTGACACCCAATAGCCGATCTGTATTTTTGTGCTGAGGTGGCTTTAAACATTCCTTCATTCCTTCATTCATTCCTTCATTCATTCATTCATTCATTATTACCAAACTGCTTGGGACATTTTTTATTCTCAGTTTGCTAATAAATTTGAGATAATTAAAACTGTAGTTTCATTTGCATTAGTAAAACAAATATTATATAACACAGAAGAGAGAGCAGCTGCCGCTCCATAAAAAGGAAAAGCTTTTTAAAAGGTTCCTAGCTGTTCAGCAGGACAAGACACTACATGTATATTGCATTGATTACATTTTATTTTGTGTCTGTTTACCAGGTGGTAGCGAGAGAAATCGACACAGTGGAGCGACGTTCCAGCACGGCCACCGTGACTCTTCACATTGAAGACATGAATGACAACGTGCCAGTCTTCACCAATGACTCGTACCATCTGACTGTGAGAGAGGACGCGCCAATCAACTCCACTGTTATTACTCTAGAGGTAAAAACTCAAACATACAGTCATACTAGTAATACATTGATTCATCCATTGATTCACTTAAGTTTTGCCATTACCATAGTTTTGACACCCAGTTAGCCGATGTATTTTTCATGCTGGGGTGTCGTTAAACATTCATTCATTTATTCATTCATTCGTTCGTTCATTCATTCATTAATTCATTCATTACATGCATTCATTCATTGATTCATTCATTACATGCATTCATTCATTGATTCATTCATTACATGCATTCATTCATTGATTCATTCATTACATGCATTCATTCATTGATTCATTCATTACATGCATTCATTGATTGATTGATTGATTCATTCATTCATTCATTCATTACATGCATTCATTCATTCATTCATTCCATTGATTCATTCATTGATTCATTCATTGATTCATTCATTCATTCATTCATTCATTCATTCATTCATTCATTCATTCCATTGATTCATTTGTTTGTAAATGTTTTCATTATTTTGTTTACTTAGGGGCGAGACGTAGCCCAGTGGTAAAATGCTCGCTTGATGTGTTGTTGGTTTGGGATCTATCCCCGTCGGTGGGCACATTGAGCTATTTCTCGTCACAGTCAGTGCACCATGACTGGTATATCAAAGGCTGTGGTATGTGCTGTCCTGTCTGTGGGATGGTGCATATAAAAGATCCCTTGCTACTAATGGAAAAATGTAACGGGTTTCCTCTCTATGACTGTGTCAAAAATGACCATATGTTTGACATCCAATAGCGGATGATTAATAAATCAATGTGCTCTAGTGGTGTCATTAAACAAAACATTTTTTTTTTTAAATTTAATTTGTTTCATTCATTCATTGTTTCTCCATTCTGTTTTCCTTCCTTTCTTCATGTGCGTGGAATATAGGTCAGGATTAGACCCCTTGGCTGAGATATGATAGGTCAAAACAGGAACTTCTATTGAATCCTGTTACCCATTACCCATTCTTATGCAAAATGGATTATTTTGTAGGTTTAAAAATGTCTAATCTTAATATATGATGTATTGTTATTCTAATTTTTCTCAACAGGCAAACGACAAAGATTCAGGAATATTTGGAGAGGTGTCTTATTCTATTCGGGGAGGAAACAAACGGTTTGTATAGGAAGTTTTATAAAATAGTTTTGACAAATTATCCTTTCTACTCTTACTGTAAAATATGGCAAGATTTGTTAATATGTTATTTTGTTTCAAATACCTTCTTTAATTGTCTTAACATTTAATAATTAATAATTAAAGGTAAAAACCTGGGCCTCATTTCACTAAACATCGTAAGTTACGTCTGCTACTAGCAGTTATACCGGTCGTGCGTTTACACGTGTTTGGCATCTATTTCATGCAGAAAATTACATCATTATGGAAGCTGGAGTATTTTAAAGACAAAAGAAAATGAAATATGTGTTCTTGAAACTATATTCGTTGAACTATAATAGTAATAAGAATTGTGATTTAGTTGTAGATTTACATTTACGTTCAAAACTAGGCTTACGATGTTTTATGAAACTGGGCCCTGGACTCCACCTTAAGTGTATTAGGTAGTTATTATCCATTCAACTGATTGGGTTTTTCCTCATTCTAACCAGTGCCCCACAACTGGTCAAAGGCTGTGGTATGTGCTTTCCTGTCTGTGGGAAAGTGCATATAAAAGATCCCTTTCTGCATTAGGAAAATGTAGCGGGTTTCCTCTGATAACTACGTGTCAGAATTACAAAAATGTTTGACATCCATGGCAACAGCCGATGATTAATTAAACAATGTGCTCTAGCGGTGTTGTTAAACAAAACAAACTTCTTTTTTTAGGTAGTTGTGAACTTAAGGTGATCTTAGTGCTAAGATCGCTTCATGGAACGGGGCCCTGCATTAAAGTTTTATGATTTCCCCATTCCTAATAGTCAAGTTGCAGGATAAGAATAATAACCGGTTAATGTTATACATGTAGGTTATTGGATTTATCCTGTTCGGAACAAATGGGGAATTCCACTTACAGATTTTCCCATTCATTGCCATCACAGGATAAAGTCAAACGATGCAAAATTTATACCTAGCCTACTTGTACATTGTATGCATTTACCCCCCGAGTTTACAATATATAAACTATATTAGATGATTTAAAGAACATGGTCGTTTTAGAAGTTAAACTTGAAAAAAAGCAGAAAAAAACTAAAAATCATTATTTGTACTAAAACATGCTGAATTGTTGTTAAACAAACATTCTTTTTCTTTATGGCAGATTCCGTATTGACAATACGACCGGGACCATCTACGTTGCTGCGGCACTGGATCGTGAAGAGACCGATGATTACTACTTGACGGCGGAGGCGCGGGATGGCGGCGGCCTGCGAACCCCCACCGAGGTGACGATTGTTGTCCTCGACGTCAACGACAACGCTCCACAGTTCCGCAGGAAAGACTACGAGGCGACTGTCAGGGAAGGAGACAGTGATTTCATACGACCACTCATTTTGGAGGTATGTAACGCTGTGTGCATTCAATATATGGAACGATTATCAGTTTATAAAATAATTACAAATCTGGAGATGCGTGTTTATGTTTGTTGTTTTGTTTCACTTTTGTTTTTGTTTAATTTGCTGAATATTTTGATGTAATTATGTATGTCTATATAAGTTGATGATGGATGGATGGAGGGAGTGAGAAAGGGAACAATGGAGGGAGGGAGGGAATAATGGAGGGAAGGAGGGAACAATGGAGGGAGGGAGGGAACTATGGAGGGAGGTAGGGAACAATGGAGGGAGGTAGGGAACAATGGAGGGAGGGAGGGAACAATGGAGGGAGGTATGGAACAATGGAGGGAGTGAGGAAAGGAACAATGGAGGGAGGTAGGAAACACTGGAGGGAGGGAGGGAACTATGCATGGAAGATGGAGGGTTTAGAGGGAGTGAGGAAGGGAACAATGGAGGGAGAGAGGGAACAATGGATGGAGTGAGGAAGAGAACAATGGAGGGAGGTAGGGAACAATGGAGGGAGGTAGGGAACAATGGAGGGAGTGAGGAAGGGAACAATGGAGGGAGGGAGGGAACTATGGAGGGAGAGAGGGAACAATGGAGGGAGAGAGGGAACAATGGAGGGAGAGAGGAAGAGAACAATGGAGGGAGGTAGGGAACAATGGAGGGAGGTAGGGAACAATGGAGGGAGGGAGGGAACAATGGAGGGAGGGAGGGAACTATTTATGGAAGATGGAGGGTTTACAGGTTGATGGAAGGATGGATGGAGGGAACAGTGGATGGATGAAGAGGAGGGAATGATGGATGGATGAAAGGAGGAAATTATGGATGGATGGAAGGAGGGAGGGTTTGTGGGATGGAGGGAGGAAGAGATGGTCAGACAGGTGGACGGACACCGACTGAATTTCTTTCCTCCATACTTTACTTACTTAGCAATACTTACTTACTTACTGATAGACTTACTTACTTACTGATAGACAAGTGAATGGACAAATAAAACTGATGGTTGAATGTGTGTTTATATGTCTAATTACAAAATTATATATTTTTTAATATATAAATTATTATTTTTCATATGATTTTGTGTACATTTTTCTCTTCTGGTTTCACCGAGTAAACATTTTAACTGTAAAATTTCTAACTTGCCTTATAATTGACTTCTGTTACAGGCTACTGACGATGACGAAGCAAAAACGGTGAACAGTGATGTCCACTATCGGATTAGTCAAGTGACCATCGGTCTGGAGAGCAACTTCTCGATTAATGAAGTCACTGGCCACATCACTCTGACCGAACCACTGGATTACGAGAAGCTTAAGCCGGTGATCGGGGGCAAGGTCTTGTTAGAGGTCGAGGCATTCGACATGGGAGATCCTCCGCTCTCAACGTCAGTGTTCGTTAGCGTAACTGTGGAGGTGAGGTTTCGAGTCAATGTAAAATTAGCTCATCAAAATAAACGCAGACCTGTCAACCCTCCCGGATTCCATGGGAGACTCCCGGTATTTCATCCAGTCTCCCACTGGAAAAACATTTCTCCCGAGAAATCATTATTTTCCGAGCATAAAAAAAAAATTCAAGCTAGCGTGGCTGTGTATTGACATTCAGTGTTGCCATAAATAAAACTATCCAATTTAGTCCTAATAACACCTCTAACTTGTAAAATGTCTTCCCAGTAGATTACATAATGCAAAGTTCTATGGCTGGAGTGCCAGAGTTGACAGCCACTGCATGTATGAATACACACGATATCAAAATCACATGTCAAAGCAAGACAAGGAAAAGACCAATTAGCTATATAAACAAAACTTGTATCAGTTAGATTTGTAGCTTTGTGCAGTAAAATGTTGGTAACAAGAGTACACTTCAAGGTATCATTTTCGTACAATAAAATAAATCGTGTGTTTGACAAAAAGTTACTCACAGAAATGGGTTATCATAAACTTTTCGGCCTGTTATTTATTATTGTCATGTTTATTGCCGGGCTTCCAATAGATGTCAAAATGTTGAAACAAAATCCAGAATGTAGATGTTTATCTTGGTGAACTAATGTAAAATTATTTGAAGTTGGATATGTTACAAATACTATAACAGGGCAGACTATTTTATATGCACCAATATTCTGTTAATTTGTCAAAGTTGGATTTGTTACAAAGTCCCACAACTCAGCACAATATTTTAAATAAATCATATCATTCTTTTCTTTTCAACATCACCAGTCTTCATAACTAGTGCATATTCCCTATGGTTAGTAGACTGGTCCGAACATCCCAACAGCCAATGGAATGGCCTGAATTCTTCTACTGCGCACCCCTTCCTGTGGTGTAGAATGGGTGGGGCCACCAGGGCGGTTGCCCTTGGCACAAAATTCTGGACTGGTGGAAGCTATAGGGACTCAGGGATTTTTACGTTAAACCTCGTTCTCACTTGAACGATTTTCTAAGCGAATTCCGTGCGACCACTAAATCGTACAGGGCGTGCGGGAGTCGCACGGCAGTATGTTGATGATTCGCACACATTGTAGGGGTGTCGTGTGTATTTCGGACATGTCGCATGCCGGTGCGACATTTTTCAAATGTTTAAAATTATCGTACGGCTGTCTCTAGGTTCGCACAGTTCGCATTGGTCGTATAGAGGTTGCAAAGCAGTCGCACAGCAGTATGATAGGTCGCACGGGAGTCGTAAGTGAGTCTTAAGGGAGCCGAGATGTGCGACTCCCAGTGGACCCCCTGCGGCATCCATCAGACTTCCGTGCAACTGTCGTGCAACCTGTGCAAATCTCATGCGAGCATATTCGAGCCCGGTGCAGAAAGGCAGTCACATGGCAGTTGCACAAGTGAGACTGCGCGGGGGGGGGGGGGACCCTAGGTAATTTGTACGGGAATCGCATGGCAGTACAATCTTTTAGTCGCACCGCAGTTGTATGAAAAATCGTTCAAGTGAAAACTGGGCTTTATATATTGCTTAATACAAACAGTATCATTCAAAGGGTTTGGGTTTTTTAATCCCACTGCCCCCTTTTCTTTCTCTCCTTTGAATTTTGTCTCATTTCTTCCCAATCTGGCAACTCCTCCCATCTTTCAACTTCTTTTGCTGTCCACCTCCACATCCCAGTCCTTGTCTCTCCAACCGCGGCAGGTGCTTGTCTCTTGTGCTTACACATGTATATGTGCTGTGCCACACACGTACCATTCCCCATCAGCTTTTAGCTGTGGGCTAAAATTAGTCTGACCTCTTTGGGAAGTGTTCAGTAGTTACTTCTGGCATTGTTAAGAGGCACTTGTAACCACCTACTTTACACCCCTAATTCATAGGTAATTTAATACTATTGTGTTTCTTTTAGGATATAAATGACAACACACCAGGCTTCATTCAAAGTGTCTACTCCAAGCTGTTACAAGAAAATGCAACACAAGGTATAATGCAATCATTTGTTAAGTTCAGTGCATTGAATTATGTACAAAACTGGATTGCATTCATTTATGAGTAGATAAATTATTGCCATATTTAGAAAAGATCACAAATAAGTAGAAATAATCTTTCCAAATGTAAAATGCAGTGATAGAAATGTTTATAGTCAGTTTTATATAAAAAAATATTTTATTTCACTGTCACACCAATTTAACCAATA
The DNA here is from genome assembly GCF_016097555.1 of Gigantopelta aegis. Lineage (NCBI taxonomy): Eukaryota > Metazoa > Mollusca > Gastropoda > Neomphalida > Peltospiridae > Gigantopelta > Gigantopelta aegis. The sequence continues at coordinate 55,887,021 of NC_054706.1, forward strand.
AAAAGAAACATGCGTGAGACCAAATACATACATGTAGTCATAGTTTTAAACATGCTGAGTTGATGTTAAAAAGTCCAATTCTTTCATGGTTGTTACACCTTTTAGAAAGTTTTGGACTGTATATTTTATTTGATATTTTATTAGCAAAATAGGGGCGGGACGTAGCCCAGTGGTAAAGTTCCCACTTGATGTGCGGTTGGTCAAGGATCGATCCCCATCAGTGGACCTATTGGGCTATTTTCGTTCTAGCCAGTGCACCACAACTGGTATATTAAAGGCTGTGGTATGTGCTATCCTGTCTGTGGGATGGTACATATAAAAGATCCCTTGCTACTAATAGAAAAAATATAGCGGGTTTCATCTCTATGACTGTGTCAAAATGACCATACATTTGACATCCAATAGCCGATGATTAATAAATCAATGTACTCTAGTGGTGGTGTTCACCAAAACAAACTGTTTTATTTTATTTGAAATACAGATAATAAATACTAAATATCATGAAAAACATTAGTTTGTTTTGGTTAATGACACCACTAGAGCACATTGATTTATTACAATCATCAGCTATTGGATGTCAAACATTTGGTAATTTTGACATAGAGTTTTAGAGAAGAAACCCACTACATCAGGTCATACATGTACGTTTTAAGAGGCACATTCAGAAAAAGCTGTGGCTGCACATGCCTGTCATGGGCACAAATGTCGGCTTTCACTGGTTAATCCGTCCATGAGTAGCAAGTGTTCTTTTCTATGCACCATCCCACAGACAGGACAGCACATACCACAGCCTTTGATATACCAGTCATGGTGCACTGGCTGGAATCAGAAATAGCCCAACGGGCCCACCTATGAGGATCAATCCTAGTCGGACCGTGCATCAGGCGAGCACTTTACCACTAGGCTACATCCTGCCCCACTAAATAAAATTATTGCTTTTGTTGATTTTAATTTTGAGCAGAAAAGATGGCCAAAAAATTGAAGACAAATGTTTACTACGGCAAAAACATATACATTTTAGTTCTTTGTTGCTGAAGTTAAAAAATAAATTTAAGCACAAAAATACAGAGATACCTTCTGATAGATGATAATTTTAATATCAGTCTGTTGAACACTAATCACATATTTAATTATTGTTATTTCAGGAAGTTCCATTCTCAACGTTACAGCGTTCGACTTTGACGGAACAAGTCCGAACAATGATTTCATATACCGAATAGAAAGTGGAGCCCTTGACAAGTTCCGGATGGACTTTGCCACGGGGGTTATTTATGTGGAAACCAGTGCGCGACTAGACCGGGAAAGCAAGAATGTTTACACAATGAACATCTCGGCCATCGACAAGGGGACACCGCCACGTACGGGCCATGCCGTTGTCGTGGTGCAGCTCAGTGATGTTAATGACGAGGTTCCCGTGTTCAGACTGGAGAGAATGTCCACCACGATACAGGAGAATGCGGAAGTGTATTCCTTGGTTTCCTCCCTGCTTGCCGAGGACCCTGATTTGAATGCTGACCTAGAGTACAGTGTGGACCTGGTTAAAGCCTATGATGACCGCAATGATGAGGTGGATATTCGACAGAATAATTTAAAGGTGGGTTCGGTATTACCTCAACTTTGGGCAGGTACGTAACTGTAGTCGGGAACAGAGTTAGGCAGTTAAAGTGGTGCAACACCAAGCTTTTGATGTTTGTCCTTTTTTTCTGGATATATCAAAAAAAGTAGGGGCACTCTAATAAGAATTTACAGTTGCCAAAGTTGTAAGGTATATTAGCTGTGGGGAATGGTTATATGATAGTAGTGAATTAATTGGGCAAACATTACAACTGATAGTTCAGTATTACAGTAGGTTTTATGACCACCAAAGATCTTGACGTTTTGTTTATCAGTAAATCGCAAATTTAAACAATAAAAATTACTAAAAACAAAACAATAACAACTGTATGATCAACAGAATGAAAAAGATTGACAGAAATAATGTTCCACAGTGATTAATGGACCTTCCTGGAAATTGTCAAAATTGAGAATAACATCCTCCGCATGTGTATGGGGCAATTGCGTGGTGCACATGCAAACTATGGAATGTGTTTCGGTGTGTTGATAAACAGGCCTAAACGTTCTTTACTAGGATGTCTGTGGTCAAAACGTATGCTCGGACTAATAGTTGATATTAACATTAATATTTCAGGTTCCCCTACTTTTTTTGAAGCATATATATTGTGTTATATATTGTTGTCTTCTAATTCTTCTTTCATTGCCCCCAGTAGTAATTAAGATTCAAACATACTGTCAGGGCCCCACTCCACAAAGCGATCTTGGCTCTTAATTATGATCACCTTAATTGTATAAGCATATGCATCAGATATTTATTTACGTTCTTGGGGCAGATTGAAAGTGTGGCAAGATCGAACCACCTAGGCAGATCCATTGGTTTTCCAGTGCCTCATGTTTGGTATGTCTGTGGAAATGTGCAAATAAAAGATGCCTTGCTGCTAATGATTATTATTAACTGGTTTAACGTGTCGATATACCACTATGGTTTCGAACACGCCTATCCTGAGTCCAGCCTCCGATAGGATCGGGGGTCTGACTCAGGATGCTGCTAACGAAAAAATGTAGTGGGTTTTCTCTGAAGACTATGAGTCAGACCAAATGTTTCACATCCAATAGCTCATGATTAATTAATCATTGTACTCTAGTGGTGTCATTAAACAAAACAAACTTTAACTTTTAACTTTGCCCAGACTGAAGTTAATGGTAGAAAGCTATAGGTTCCTTTATTGTGCATACTGAACAATGTTTCATTTTAAACATCGTAATCATCATCATCATCATCATCTATATCATTATCATCATCATCACGACCACCATCTATCATCATCATCATCATCTATCACCACCATCATCATCATCATCATCTTCATTACCATCATCATCACCACCACCATCTATCATCATCAGCATCATCTATCACCATCATCAGCATCTAGCACCATCACCATCTAGCACCATCACCATCATCATCATAATCAGCACCAGCACCATCTATCATCATCATCATCATCATCATTATCATTGTCATCATCACTATAGTGTATAACTGATATCTATTTTAGCAATACTTTGGCATTATTCCTTCCAATGGTTCCATCTTCGTTGCATCTGCCCTGGACAGAGAGAGAGCCGAGAGGTTTATTTTGAAGATCACCGCCCAAGATGTCAATGCTTGGTACCCTGACACACAGGCTGCTGAACAAACTGCTACAGGTAATCAGTCATTTTCTACTAATTGTCTTACAGGGATTCTAGAAGTTTTATAAAATCCACTTAATTCACTAGTCCTACTTTACTTTAAGTTAATACAGTTTTACTAAATAATAGTAATAATCCAATATGTCACCTAAAGAGGGAGACAGAGCTTTAAACACTAACATTGGAGGCTCGGGGTGAGGGCAGGATATTCGTATTTACAAAATAGACTTGACTGCAACATTTGACAAAGAAAAAAATCACTAGCCATCGGGCATGACAATAGTAGTTATTTACTAACCTAACACTGAATATCACTAGTCATGGGAGTGGGTCTACCATAATCTAGAAGCCCCGTCCTGACACAGAACATGCTAACAACATTCTGCTTACGTTTTGTTTTTTTGATACTTCAAAAGAAACATTCATGGGTAGATTGTAATAATATACTGTGTATTTTAGGGCTTCAGATTTAATGGCACATACTTAGAAACACACAATATTAAGCCCATGAAATGCATCTCCCTTTAAACCTTTTGTTTACTATAGTTAGGCCAGAATCATATCCCCAACTACACCACAAAGTAATCCAACAAGATTCAGGACTTGGAATTGACAGAGAGCCAAGATCTGTGACCTCTTAGAATATACGATGCTTACTCAGATAATCAGTTTTACAAGCAGCTTTCACTTGCCACCTTAAGAGTGTATACTACCAAATCAAAACCCATAGATGACAATAGTAACATATGTGGCTAAAACTCCTACTTGCAGCGTATCAATCAACATAAACGCCACGGATATAAATACATGTACTACCACCCCTCACCCTTAAAGTGAATCAGAAAAAAATTGGGGGTTAAGCTGCTCATTTATGAGATAATGGGAAGCGTCTATGACTACCCTAGTTCTGCACAAAATTTGAGTACTTATTTTTACAAGTACCCCATACATGTTTCAAGCACAAGGCTACATTGACACAGTGCATGGTACTAGATGAAATAAAATTGCATACATGTTTTACAACTAACACACTCACATTTATCACCAATCACAGGTCTTGTAGTGTTCACTTCTCTATCAAAAGTTGGGTGCACCTCGAACTTTGACCCAGCCGGAAGTTATTTGGTTTATAGTACTACCTTGAAGCATTGTACAAATATTCAGAAATTATGAAAAATTAGTATGTCAACATAAGGACAACCAATATTGAATTAGATATTGTAACAATAAAAGGAAGAAAATTGTTAATTTAAATTTATACAAAATTAAAGTTTATATCAGCTAGTACAAGTGATAGAGAACTGCATGCTTCTCCATTTCATACATTTGCTTCCAGACTAAAATGTCAGAAGCAATTCCACAAAATGAATTTGGAATCTTGTATATAAGTCAATTGTTACCAGTAATATATACTCTTCAAAAAAAGTAGGGGAACTCTAATAAGAATTTATTGTAAGTATATTAGCTGTGGGAAATGGTTATATGATAATAGTGAATTAATTGGGCAAACATTACAACAGGTAGTTCAGTATTACAGTAGGTTTTATGACCACCAAAGATCTTGAAGGATGATTGGGGTCAGAAGTGAAAATTGAAAATTAACATTTTTTTTATCACTAAATCGCAAATTCAAACAATAAAAATGATTAAACACAAAACTATAACAACTGTATGATCAACAGAATGAAAAAGATTGACAGAAGTAATGTTCCACAGTGATTAATGGACCTTCCTGGAAATGGTCAAAATCGAGAATGACATGCACCCCACGCACGTGTACGGAGCAACTGCATGATGCATGTGCAAACTTTGGAATGTGTTTTGGTGTGTTGATAAACAGACCTGAACGTTTTTTACTAGGATGTCTGTGGTCAAAACGTATGTTCGGTCTAATAGTTGATATTAACATTAATATTTCAGGTTCTCCTACTTTTTTTGAAGAGTATATAAATAGGTTTCCTTTCATCTTAATGGTACCTGTATCAGAACCATACTGAATTCATCTTAATGGTACCTGTATCAAAACTATACTGAATTCATCTTAATGGTACCTGTATCAAAACCATACTGAATTCATCTTAATGGTACCTGTATCAAAACCATACTGAATTCATCTTAATGGTACCTGTATCAAAACCATACTGAATTCATCTTAATGGTACCTGTATCAAAACCATACTGAATTCATCTTAATGGTACCTGTATATCAGAACCATACTGAATTCATCTTAATGGTACCTACATTGTATATCAGAACCATACTGAATTCATCTTAATGGTACATGTACCTGTATCAGAACCATACTGAATTCATCTTAATGGTACCTGTATCAGAACCATACTGAATTCATCTTAATGGTACCTGTATCAAAACCATGCTGAATTCATCTTAATGGTACCTGTATGAGAACCATGCTGAATTCATCTTAATGGTACCTGTATGAGAACCATACTGAATTCATCTTAATGGTACCTGTATCAAAACCATACTGAATGCATCTTAATGGTACCTGTATCAAAACCATACTGAATTCATCTTAATGGTACCTGTATCAAAACCATACTGAATTCATCTTAATGGTACCTGTATCAAAACCATACTGAATTCATCTTAATGGTACCTGTATGTCAGAACCATACTGAATTCATCTTAATGGTACCTACATTGTATATCAGAACCATACTGAATTCATCTTAATGGTACCTGTATCAAAACCATACTGAATTCATCTTAATGGTACATGTACCTGTATCAGAACCATACTGAATTCATCTTAATGGTACCTGTATCAGAACCATACTGAATTCATCTTAATGGTACCTGTATCAAAACCATGCTGAATTCATCTTAATGGTACCTGTATGAGAACCATGCTGAATTCATCTTAATGGTACCTGTATGAGAACCATACTGAATTCATCTTAATGGTACCTGTATCAAAACCATACTGAATTCATCTTAATGGTACCTGTATCAGAACCATACTGAATTCATCTTAATGGTACCTGTATCAGAACCATACTGAATTCATCTTAATGGTACCTGTATCAAAACCATGCTGAATTCATCTTAATGGTACCTGTATCAAAACCATGCTGAATTCATCTTAATGGTACCTGTATATGAGAACCATACTGAATTCATCTTAATGGTACCTGTATCAAAACTATACTGAATTCATCTTAATGGTACCTGTATCAAAACCATACTGAATTCATCTTAATGGTACCTGTATCAAAACCATGCTGAATTCATCTTAATGGTACCTGTATCAAAACCATGCTGAATTCATCTTAATGGTACCTGTATGAGAACCATACTGAATTCATCTTAATGGTACCTGTATCAAAACTATACTGAATTCATCTTAATGGTACCTGTATCAAAACTATACTGAATTCATCTTAATGGTACCTGTATCAAAACCATACTGAATTCATCTTAATGGTACCTGTATCAAAACCATACTGAATTCATCTTAATGGTACCTAGCTGTATCAAAACCATACTGAATTCATCTTAATGGTACCTGTATCAAAACCATACTGAATTCATCTTAATGGTACATGTACCTGTATCAGAACCATACTGAATTCATCTTAATGGTACCTGTATCAGAACCATACTGAATTCATCTTAATGGTACCTGTATCAAAACCATGCTGAATTCATCTTAATGGTACCTGTATGAGAACCATGCTGAATTCATCTTAATGGTACCTGTATGAGAACCATACTGAATTCATCTTAATGGTACCTGTATCAAAACCATACTGAATTCATCTTAATGGTACCTGTATCAGAACCATACTGAATTCATCTTAATGGTACCTGTATCAGAACCATACTGAATTTATCTTAATGGTACCTGTATCAAAACCATGCTGAATTCATCTTAATGGTACCTGTATCAAAACCATGCTGAATTCATCTTAATGGTACCTGTATATGAGAACCATACTGAATTCATCTTAATGGTACCTGTATCAAAACTATACTGAATTCATCTTAATGGTACCTGTATCAAAACCATACTGAATTCATCTTAATGGTACCTGTATCAAAACCATGCTGAATTCATCTTAATGGTACCTGTATCAAAACCATGCTGAATTCATCTTAATGGTACCTGTATGAGAACCATACTGAATTCATCTTAATGGTACCTGTATCAAAACTATACTGAATTCATCTTAATGGTACCTGTATCAAAACTATACTGAATTCATCTTAATGGTACCTGTATCAAAACCATACTGAATTCATCTTAATGGTACCTGTATCAAAACCATACTGAATTCATCTTAATGGTACCTAGCTGTATCAAAACCATACTGAATTCATCTTAATGGTACCTGTATCAAAACCATACTGAATTCATCTTAATGGTACCTGTATCAAAACCATACTGAATTCATCTTAATGGTACCTGTATACCAGAACCATGCTGAATTCATCTTAATGGTACCTACATTGTATATCAGAACCATACTGAATTCATCTTAATGGTACATGTATCAAAACCATACTGAATTCATCTTAATGGTACATGTACCTGTATCAGAACCATACTGAATTCATCTTAATGGTACCTGTATCAGAACCATACTGAATTCATCTTAATGGTACCTGTATCAAAACCATGCTGAATTCATCTTAATGGTACCTGTATGAGAACAATGCTGAATTCATCTTAATGGTACCTGTATGAGAACCATACTGAATTCTTCTTAATGGTACCTGTATCAAAACCATACTGAATTCATCTTAATGGTACCTGTATCAAAACCATACTGAATTCATCTTAATGGTACCTGTATCAGAACCATACTGAATTCATCTTAATGGTACCTGTATCAAAACCATACTGAATTCATCTTAATGGTACCTGTATCAAAACCATGCTGAATTCATCTTAATGGTACCTGTATGAGAACCATACTGAATTCATCTTAATGGTACCTGTATCAGAACCATACTGAATTCATCTTAATGGTACCTGTATCAAAACCATACAGACTTCATCTTAATGGTACCTGTATCAAAACCATACTGAATTCATCTTAATGGCACCTGTATCAGAACCATACTGAATTCATCTTTATGGTACCTGTATATCAGAACCATACTGAATTCATCTTAATGGTACCTGTATCAAAACCATACTGAATTCATCTTAATGGTACCTGTATATCAGAACCATACTGAATTCATCTTAATGGTACCTACATTGTATATCAGAACCATACTGAATTCATCTTAATGGTACCTGTATCAAAACCATCTGAATTCATCTTAATGGTACGTGTATCAAAACCATACTGAATTCATCTTTATGGTACCTGTATCAGAACCATACTGAATTCATCTTAATGGTACCTGTATCAGAACCATACTGAATTCATATTTATGGTACATGTATCAGAATCATACTGAATTCATCTTTATGGTATCTGTATCAAAACCATACTGAATTCATCTTTATGGTACCTGTATCAGAACCATACTGAATTCATCTTAATGGTACCTGTATCAGAACCACACTGAATTCATCTTAATGGTACCTGTATCATATGCTGAATTCATCTTAATGGTACCTGTATGAAAACCATACTGAATTCATCTTAATGGTACCTGTATCAGATGCTGAATTCATCTTAATGGTACCTGTATCAGAACCATACTGAATTCATCTTAATGGTACCTGTATCAGAATCATACTGAATTCATCTTAATGGCACCTGTATCAGAACCATACTGAATTCATCTTTATGGTACCTGTATATCAGAACCATACTGAATTCATCTTAATGGTACCTGTATCAGAACCATACTGAATTCATCTTAATGGTACCTGTATATCAGAACCATACTGAATTCATCTTAATGGTACCTACATTGTATATCAGAACCATACTGAATTCATCTTAATGGTACCTGTATCAAAACCATCTGAATTCATCTTAATGGTACGTGTATCAAAACCATACTGAATTCATCTTTATGGTACCTGTATCAGAACCATACTGAATTCATCTTAATGGTACCTGTATCAGAACCATACTGAATTCATATTTATGGTACATGTATCAGAATCATACTGAATTCATCTTTATGGTATCTGTATCAAAACCATACTGAATTCATCTTTATGGTACCTGTATCAGAACCATACTGAATTCATCTTAATGGTACCTGTATCAGAACCACACTGAATTCATCTTAATGGTACCTGTATCATATGCTGAATTCATCTTAATGGTACCTGTATGAAAACCATACTGAATTCATCTTAATGGTACCTGTATCAGATGCTGAATTCATCTTTATGGTACCTGTATCAGATGCTGAATTCATCTTAATGGTACCTGTATATCAGAACCATACTGAATTCATCTTAATGGTACCTATATCAGAACCATACTGAATTCATCTTAATGGTACCTGTATATCAGAACCATACTGAATTCATCTTTATGGTACCTGTATCAAAATCATACTGAATTCATCTTTATGGTACCTGCATGTATATCAAAATCATACTGAATTCATCTTTATGGTACCTGTATATCAGAACCATACTGAATTCATCTTAATGGTACCTGTATCAGATGCTGAATTCATCTTTATGGTACCTGTATATCAGAACCATACTGAATTCACCTTTATGGTACCTGTATCAGAATCATACTGAATATTGTTCTAATTTATTTTGTTTATTATAACCAGCTACCCTGACAGTGACACTAGAAGACTTCAATGACAATGCCCCCATCTTCAAGCCGAGCAACATCTACCGCGCCAACATTTCCGAGGGGCAGGATCTCGACTCTGAGGCTCTGCGAGTTGAAACTTCCGACCCGGACAAAAACCAAGTTGTTACTTACCAGATAGAGAGTGCCGAGACCAGCGCCTTCAGGATTAACCCTAACACAGGTATAGAAACCATGTTCATACTTGTGAACATTAAACCAACCTTAACAGAGCAAGGGTCATGTTATCAGATTTAGATATGTTATTGGCCAGTTTGTTTCTTGGAAAATTAGTATGAGTTGTTCAGTGGCAGATAAGGCAGGGTGTAGCCCAGTGGTAAAGAAAGAAAGAAAGACATGTTTTATTTAATGATGCACTCAACACATTTTATTTACAGTTATATGGCATCAGACATATGGTTAAGGACCACACAGATATTGAGAGAGGAAACCCGCTGTCACCACTTCATGGGCTACTCTTTCCGATTAGCAGCCAGGGATCTTTTATATGCACCATCCCACAGACAGGGTAGTACATACCATGGCCTTTGATATACCAGTCATGGTGCACTGGCTGGAACAAGAAAATAGCCCAATGGGCCCACCGAATCCAATGGTAAAGTGTCCACCTGATGCACAGTCGGTCTAGGATCAGTCCCTGTCAGTGGACCCATTGGGCGTTTTCCCATTCCAACCAGTGCACCATGCATGACTGGTATATCAAAGGCTGTGGTATGTACTATCCTGTCTGTGGGATGATGCATATAAACGATCCTTTGCTACTGATGGAAAAATGTAGTGGATTTCCTGAGATTACATGTTAGAATTACCAAATCTTTGATATCCAATAGCCAATAATTAATAAATCATTGTGCTCTAGTGGTGTTGTTAAACAAAACAAACTTTTATCTTGTACTCCACTGTGTAAGCACAATCACATGATATAGACCATGAAAGATTAATAGACTCCGAGGTGGTGGAAATTTCGACCGAGACAAGGCTTGCCGAGTCCTATATGGTCAAAATGTCCATCACCGAAGGTGTACTTTTTTTTAATCCTGCATGACCACATATGATGGAGTCTGTTTTTTCCCCATCTATTCGATAAATAAACTATTATTTTTACATGAACAGACAAAGGTGACTCAAAAAGTAACTTCTTTATTTTACCGTTTTATCAGAAATAAACTACACTATCATATTTGTTGCATATGTTTCATGTGTTAAATGTAATTTAACGCTACAAATTTATAAGATAGCTTTTATAATGAAGGTTTTGATAGCAAAATATCAATCTAAAACTAACCAACTCACATTGATATGATGACATATATTACCAACACCGTAATACTCCCCATGTTAAACTCAATGGCGTCATAGCCCATGCAAGACAGATTTATTCCGCATGGGCTGACGTCATGGAATGGGTCTGTTTTGCATGGCTAGGGATGGGAGAAAAAGATATCTTTCATGGGATAGCTCTGTGCTGTATACTTAAGGAAAAGAGAAAAACCTGATAATTAATACAAGTTTAAATGCATCATTTCTGTTTTCACCAGGCATCATCCGTGTAAAGAAGAAACTCGACCGCGAGGCTCAGACTGACCTTACCTTTATCGTTATCGCCACGGACAACGGCGTTCCGGTCATGTCGTCATCGGCAACAGTGTTTGTGCGACTCCTCGACATCAACGACAACAACCCCAAGTTCCCCCCTCACCCCAGCCTCTACCATGTGTCAGAGGATGCACGCATTGGCCACATCGTTGCAACAATCACTGGCACTGACGCCGATGAGGGCGACTTTGGTTCTCTCTTCTACACCCTGAGTGGGGTGGATAATGATGGGACGTTTTCCGTGATAGAAAATACGGTAAGTATGTGATGATGTCTAAAACCACAAATATTCCCTCTTCTACACCCTGAGTGGGGTGGATAACGATGGCACGTTTTCTGTAATAGAAAGTACGGTAAGTATGTGATGATGTCTGTCTAAAATCACAAATATTCTCTCTTCTACACCCTGAGTGGGGTGAATAATGATGGGACATTTTCTGTAATAGAAAGTACGGTAAGTATGTGACAGTTATTTATTACTAAGTGATAGAAATAATGTCTGTCTAAATCCACTACTCTTAATTGATGAGGATAATGATGAGACATTTTCTGTAATAGAAAATGCGGTAAGTATGTGACAGTTGGCACAAATTCCATTTGTCCATAATCCTTATGCATAAAAGTGTACACATTAATAATGAATAGATACAGATGTGTGTACATAGATCTATGCATAAATGGAATCTACCTATTTGCATAGAAAGTGATTGCAATGGATTATGCATTGCTGATTATGTATATTTATATGCATAAGGATTAAGGACAAAGGGAATTAATCATTTGCTGTCTGTCTAAAACCTCAGATATTTTGTCGACGGTTTTGTCAATATACTGTGGACATCATTAGAAGATACAGAAGCAGGAGTGAAGTATTTAAAAACAGACTATATATTAAATAAATGATAGGAATTTTATTTCATTTTGATAATAAATGAATAAGAATCAATATTTGGATAACTTTCATCTCACCCATTTCCAATTAGCATGAAATATATATTTAAGAGTTATTGACAAATAGAATTGTTTTTTTGTTATTTTGCCCATGCAGTGAATGCTTCATAAATGGTATATCAAAACATATTTTGTGTCTGTGAAAAAGTATATAAAAGACATCTTTTTGCCTTGGATTCCTTCAGACCTACATTGTGTAATATTGTTTATTGAGCAACTGAACAATTGCTTTAATTATGAAAATATTTATCTTATTTTCAGTTTTCTACATGTTTTGTCAACTCCTTTTAAAATACATTTGTTTTGTGCATTATTTATACCATTGTTGATTTTTATTTCATTTTGTAATGAACCAGAATCAATAAATTCATCTATAGCTTTTTATAATTTCATTGCAGTGAAATGTAATTTTTATTTTCAAGGGGGAGATAACTGTGCAAAAGGCACTGGATCGAGAACGCAAAAAGACATACACCCTGGATGTGGTTGCCTGGGACAACAAGAAGGACCCCAGCAACCGCAGGTCAAACCGAACGGCCATTAGGATCGACATCGATGACGTCAACGACAATGCCCCGCAATTCACCCATATCGGCTCCCAGAGCATCCCGGAGTCGTCTCCCTTGGGCACCAGTGTTTACAAAGTGGTTGCCAATGACGCTGACTTTGGAGAAAATGCCACAGTGGAATACTCGCTGGGCGAGGACACAAACGCGACTAACCCGAGAGGACAGCTCATCTTCAGTATCCATAAAACCAGCGGAGTCATCTACGTAAAGTCTGATCTACACAACGCGGTGGGCATCAGATACGTCACAGTGTTCGCCACGGACAAAGGGATTGAGCCGCTGTCTAACAGCACTAAGGTGTATCTCAAAGTCCTCGATGTCAATGATGATGCTCCGCGGTTTGTGACGCCGGATCCCAACAACCCAATTGTGGTTATTGAAGAGGTAATATAGATTGGGATAAAATTTCTTTCATTATTGTAGTGGCTTAAAGGGACAGACCCTAGTTTCAACCCGTGAAAATTAACACTAAGTTTAGTTAAAGGGACAGACCCTAGTTTCAACCCGTGAAAATTAACACTAAGTTTAGTTAAAGGGACAGACCCTAGTTTCAACCCGTGAAAATTAACACTAAGTTTAGTTAAAGGGACAGACCCTAGTTTCAACCCGTGAAAATTAACACTAAGTTTAGTTAGTCTACAAACCTGTAACACAATTGGATAAAGATACAATTGAGTGAAACATGAGTCCGTGACTCTGAAATGGTGAAATACCTTCTAAAAATAGACCAAAACGTGACTCCATAACTGTTACTTCTCAGATGCACGTGTGTTTTTAAAAATATGAGAAATGCATTTTGTGATATTAAAAACACCAGGATTACCAAAAACACTTTGAATGTACGGAAATGGATAATCTAAACAATAAAATCTAAGTAAAGTATGATTTCAGTTATCAAAAAAGGGATAATAGTCCAAAATATGCCTTAGTGTTTAAAAACTAGGGTATGTCCCTTTAAATTGTCAGGTGTTTTTTTTTATTTTATTTTTTTCATGCGATGTGTAATATTTGTATGTTGGAAGATATTTAACTTATAATATGTGGCATAGTTGTTAAAATAATAACACGTTTTAATTATTATAGATGGCAAGAGTTCTGTAAAACCGTATAACATATACATGTAATGACAATATAAAACATATGTCTGGCAATATTGCACAAAGTTATCATTCCTGACAATAAAGCACAGAAAACGTCCATATATAATAGTTATTGGAGCTTTACTACATATAGGTAAAACATAGGGGGAAATTCACCATAAAATATTATGATTAAAGAATATTATTTAAGATTATTGAAAATGCACTAGTCTGATTTATGGTTGTAACGGGGATATGAGAAGAAAATATAATCCATTTAAAGGGACATGTACCCATTTTTTAAACACTAAGACATATATTTCACTATTAGAGCCGTTAATGATCACTGAAATCAAACATTACTTATATTTTATTGTTTAGCTTATTCATTTCCGTACAACCAAAGATTTTCTGGTCATCCGGGTGTTTCTGATACCACAAAATGCATTTTTTATATTTTTGAAAACGCACGTGCGTCTGAGAAGTAACAGTTGTGAAACCGAGATTTAGTCTATTTTGAACGGTATTTCACCATTTCAACTTCACAGACTCTTGTTTCACTCTCTTGTAACGTTATCCAAATGTGTTACAGGTTTGTAACTTAACCAAACTTAGTGTCCATTTTTACTGGTTGAAACTAGGGTCTGCACCTTTAACTGATTTCGTATAACTGGATATATTCTGGTTGATAGTAAATAACCGAAACATTGCATACAATGGTTAGAGTCATTGTGTGTTTCATAGCACCCTCACACATGCAATAGCAATAGCAATTGAAAATGGAGTAGTGCATTTTCAAGGGAGATTGGTATAACTACAGAATACCATCAAAACAAACTACATTGCTATAAAAATTATATGTGTCCTTAAATATTGCTTTTAAAATGACTAATTATATGTGTCCTTAAATATTGCTTTTAAAATGACTAATTATATGTGTCCTTAAATATGACTTTTAAAATGACTAATTATACGTGTCCTTAAATATTGCTTTTAAAATGACTAATTATATATGTCCTTAAATATTGCTTTTAAAATGACTAATTATATATGTCCTTAAATATTGCTTTTAAAATGACTAATTATATGTGTCCTTAAATATTGCTTTTAAAATGACTAATTATATATGTCCTTAAATATTGCTTTTAAAATGACTAATTATATATGTCCTTAAATATTGCTTTTAAAATGACTAATTATATGTGTCCTTAAATATTGCTTTTAAAATGACTAATTATATGTGTCCTTAAATATTGCTTTTAAAATGACTAATTATATGTGTCCTTAAATATTGCTTTTAAAATGACTAATTATATATGTCCTTAAATATTGCTTTTAAAATGACTAATTATACGTTTCCTTAAATATGACTGTTAAAATGACTAATTATACGTTTCCTTAAATATGACTGTTAAAATGACTAATTATACGTTTCCTTAAATATGACTGTTAAAATGACTAAGTGCTATTTTAAAATGGGTGTCTTATAAAACATTTTATTTTTCTGTTTTTAGGATCAACCTCCAGGCACACCTATCATTACGCTGGTCGCAAACGACGATGATTTTGGTCAGAATGGAGAAGTGGTGTACACCCTGGTTGAGACGGAGTCGCGACTCGACTGGAAGAAATTCGCTCTCAACAGACTGACAGGTCTACTGACCAATCGCGTGATTCTCGACCGGGAGTCACAAGAATACCACGAGGTAGGAAAATCATTACAATTTGCTACATATATATCTCACCTTGGCATCTTAAAGGGACAGACCCTAGTTTTTAAACACTACAGCATAAGTTTCACTATTAGAGCCGTTTATGATCACTGAAATCAAACATTACTTATATTTTATTCTTTAGATTATCCATTTCCATAGAACTGAAGTGTTTCTGGTCATCCTGTTTCTAATATCACAAAATACATTTTTCATATTTTTAAAAATGCAAATGCGTCTGAGAAGTATAGCGGTTATTGATTCGAGTTCTAGTCTTATTTTTTAAGGATATTTTCCAGTTTTAATGCCACAGACTCTTCTTTCACTCTGTTGTAACTTTATCCATGTGTGTTACAAGTTTGTAGATTAACTAAACTTAGTGTCCATTGTTACAGGTTTGTAGATTAACTAAACTTAGTGTCCATTGTTACAGGTTTGTAGATTAACTCAACTTAGTGTTCATTGTTACAGGTTTGTAGATTAACTAAACTTAGTGTCCATTGTTACAAGTTTGTAGATTAACTAAACTTAGTGTCCATTGTTACAAGTTTGTAGATTAACTAAACTTAGTGTCCATTGTTACAAGTTAGTAGATTAAGTAAACTTAGTGTCCATTGTTACAGGTTTGTAGATTAAGTAAACGTAGTGTCCATTGTTACAGGTTTGTAGATTAACTAAACTTAGTGTCCATTGTTACAGGTTTGTAGATTAAGTAAACTTAGTGTCCATTGTTACAGGTTTGTAGATTAAGTAAACTTAGTGTCCATTGTTACAAGTTTGTAGATTAAGTAAACTTAGTGTCCATTGTTACAAGTTTGTAGATTAAGTAAACTTAGTGTCCATTGTTACAGGTTGAAATTAAGGTCTGCACCTTTAACATATAACAATAAGAACAATATTTAAATGTCCGACTCGGGAAGGGTACAATTAGCTTCTTTTTTTCTTTTTTTTTGAAAAGAAAGTAAATATATTGGGACTCATGTGAAGGGGGCTAACTATTACAAACATCAAACATATTGGGTCCAAATTGACAAAGCCTGTTTATGTCTCACACACATGTAACTACATTGTACATGTACATACATTTACAATGCTTAAACACCGGTGTTTAAAAAAAAAACAGGCTTCGTAAATTTGGCACATTGGATTTGTCAAAATGGATAATTTTAGCAACATTGTAAGTAATGTATAATTTAATGGTTAAAAAGGTGCAATAGCCCAAAATGTCCTGAACATGAAAAGAAATTAAAATCAAAGATATAGAGAATAATGCATGAGTGGCCGTTAGATACCATTTATCTCACAACGAATTGTTTTAAAATGTATCTATGTGTTGTGAGATAAATGGTATCTATAACAGCCACAAATGTATTATTCTATTTCTTACATATCCTCAAAAATCAGGTTTCAGGCAAATTTTAACATCTTTTTTTTGACCGAAATTTTTTGATTGGATGTATGGCATTAGTGACCTGGTCATCACCTAGGAGCACGTACATGTGTTAACAACCATGTGTAACCAAAAATAACACATGGTGTTCTCACCAACAGGTGTGTAAGAAATGGTTATACATGTAGTTTCTAATTGGAATATGTTGTTTTGATTACAAACATTCAGTTCTTTCAAATAATAAACAGTAAGTATATCTACATGTAATTCTCCTGAATCTCAATATGTATTAATCCTTTGTTAAAAAAAAACAAAAAACATATTACATCAGAAAATAAAATTTGCATTTCTTTTGGTGTTCGAGTGTGTCGTTAAATAAAAGAGTTTGTCCTTTCCTTTTGGTGTTCAGTATTTATAATAATATCAACCTGTAATTCTCCTAAAAAAAATTGAAAACAAAAAGAGTTAATCCCTTCTTTCAAATATATATATATACATGTATATACTCTTCAAAAAAGTAGGGGAACTCTAATAAGAATTGACAATTGCCAAAATTGTAAGGTATATATTAGCTGTGTGGAATGGTTATATGATAATAGTGAATTAATTGGGCAAACATTACAACCGGTAGTTCAGTATTACAGTAGTTTTTATGACCACCAAAGATCTTGAAGGACGATTGGAGTCAGAAGTGAAATTTGAAAGTTGACGGGTTTTTTATCAGTAAATCGCGAATTCAAACAATAAAAATTACTAAAAACAAAACAATAACAACTGTATGATCAACAAAATGAAAAAGAGTGACAGAAATAATGTTCCACAGTGATTAATCGACCTTCTAAAAATTGTCAAAATCGAGAATGACACTCCACGCATGTGTATACGGGGCAACTGTGTGATGCATGTACAAACTATGGAATGTGTTTCGGTGTGTTGATAAACAGACCTGAACGTTCTTTACTAGGATGTCTGTGGTCAAAACGTATGTTTGGTCTATAATAGTTGATATTAACATTTTTTGAAGAGTATATATTTATATATATATTACTGCTGAAATTTGTAATTGCATTTCTTTTGGTATTCAGTATATATTACACTATGATCAGTGCCTTTAAGACAAACATATAAAATTATTTCAGCTGATTGTTCGTGCGACCGACCGCGGAGTGCCACGTAACTACTCCACGGATCTCACACTGACGGTCCGAGTTCTCGACGTCAACGATCAGCCTCCGCGGTTCGACAGATCGAAATACCCGACACCATACCCGGTTAAAGTTGTTGAGGAGAGTAGCTCGGCCTGTGCTGGCAACGTCGGCATTGCTGTCGATGATGACATAAACCTCAACTACACCATCATCTGTTATTATCTCTGGGGTAAGTGCTTCTTGATGGGTGGGATGTAGGTCAGTGGTAGAATACCTGCCGGAGGTGTGATGAGTCAGTTGATCCATTAATACCCTCTGTGCCAGTGAGTGTTCTGTGGCAGGACTGGTATGCTGTGATGTCTATCTCTGTCTCTCTGTCTCTCTGTCTGTCTCTGTCTCTCTCTCTCTCTCTCTCTCTCTCTCTCTCTCTCTCTCTCTCTCTCTCTCTCTCTTCCCCCTCTCCCCTCTCTTTCTCTCGCTCGCTCTCTCTCTCTCTCTCTCTCTCTCTCTCTCTCTCTCTCTCTCTCTCTCTCTCTCTCTCTCTCTCCTCCCCTCTCCCTCTCTCTCCCCCTCTCCCCTCTCTCTCTCTCTCTCTCTCTCTCTCTCTCTCTCTCTCTCTCTCTCTCTCTCTCTCTCTCTCTCTCTCTCTGGAACATGTGCTCTGAAATATTTGATCGTAGTCGAGACATTTGATTCTGCAGTATTGTTGCTAGACAAATATTCATTTCCTTACATTCTTGTTTAATGATTTGGCTGCTATGGAAATTGTTATTATTATATTAGTGGTTTATGAATAAATAGTCTATGTTTTTATAAGTACATAATTCAGTTTGTGTTTTTAAATATATAATTTAACCTTCATGTTAAAATATTTATTCCTGTGTTTCAAAACATCCACTTTTTGTAATATTTTCAAAAAGTAATCAACAACACTCTTCTTTACAGCTGTAGAACTAGAAAACACTTTTACCCTGGACAAATCGGGTGCACTTTGTTTGAGGAGAAAATTAAACCGAGAAGAACAACCCTACACTTACGTGGTAATCCGAGCCTCGCCAGACTGCTACGAGGACGTCACCCCAAAGATTTTCACTCACTCACCCTTCCTCCTAGCACCCCCCATCAAAATATATGACCATTCCAACCATACGTTACTGTGGGTTAATGTAACTATTGATGATATCAATGATAACGCACCACAGTTTCATCGCAAGGACCTTGCCCTTGGAGTTACGAGGAACACTCAGTTTGGAAGAATTATTTTGGAACTGAAGGTATTTTTTTTCTTGTAAAAATTTTATTTCAGAATATATACATTAATTTTCTTGTTAGGCACAAATTTCATTTGTCTTAATTCTGTATGCATATATGTAATATGTAATCTGCAATGCTTAATCCATAGCAATAAATTTTTATGCAAATAGGTTGAGTAGATTCAATTTATGCATCTCTGTACTTTTGAGCATAGGCTATCTATGCATATTAATTACATACATGTACCTGTATATGTATACAGATTACGGCAAATGGAATTTGCACCATATGATTTTTTTTATCCATTAACTGAAAATAGCACACAATCAGTTCGTATACCTCAATACCAGCTCCTACCCAGAGTTCTTTTCATTTTAATGGAGGTGTAATGTCACTATACTAGCATCTTTCTTACTAATCTCTAACCTCTGTCCTGAACAGGCAGCCTGGCTAATTGAAGTGAATGCCCAGGACAGTATGCTTGAATGTTAATGTAGCCCAGTGGTAAAGCGTTCACTTGATGTGAAGTCGGTTTGGGATTGATCCCCATCAGTGGGCCCATTGGGCTATTTCTCGCTCCAGCCAGCACACCATGACTGGTATATCAAAGGCCATGGTACATGTGTATGTGTTATCCTGTCTGTGGGATGGTGCATATAAAAGATCCCTTGCTGAAAAGAGCAGCCCATGAAGTGGCGACAGCGGGTTTCCGCCCTCTATATCTGTGTGGTCCTTAACCATATGTTCAATGCTATATAACCATAAATATAATGTGTTGACTGCAACATTAAATAAAACATTTTCTTCCTTCCTTCCTTCCTTCTCATTATCTAAATGCAATCCTAGCTATATGTCAGAAAAGCTATATTACTATAATTAAAATTGAGTGTGTCATTAAATAAATAATTCATTCCTTCCTTCTTTGTTTACAGACGGAGGCGTCGGATGACGACACTGCGAAGTGGGGTATTGACAGTTTCAACACGACCGGACCGCTCGAGGTCCGCCCAGACAGCCTCCAGGAACAGCTGGCCGAGATGGGCATCAAACAGCCGTTCCTCTTCTTCCCCAACGGGTCGGTGAAAACCAACACCTACTTCAAGCCTAACATGTATGGCTTCTTCCGAGTGCCCATCATGGTGCGCGACAAGGGAGGTCTCACCGACACCGCCACTTTGAGGGTATGACTTCAACTTCGACTTCAAATTATTTTTACATGCCCATATATACCACTAAGGTTTCAAGCATGTCTGTCCCGGGTCCTGATCCTGGATGGCCAGGGTTCTGATTCGGGACTATGCTGGAACCTTGAACGGATGTGGCTGCTATAACAGGTGGAGGGTGCTGATCTGAATTGTTTTAATATGCCCATATACCACTAAGATTTCGAGCATGTCTGTCCCACGTCCTGATCCTGGATGACCAGGGACAGAACATTTAAGAGGGAAATTTAGATTATTAATGCTAAAAGAAAGTGGACTTATTAAAAATTTATATGCGCACCCAAAATAATAATAAAATAATCATTATATAGGGTTATAAGGTTATGACAGAGTATTTAAATATTTAGTTCATAAGGTCATTTTAAAAAAAAAAAAAATAATTTTGCTGGAATCTGACCCACCATTTTAGCAGTAAGTTAGTTGGAGTTTGTTATATTGATGTTGTTGTTGTTTGCTTTTTAAAATTATTTTACTATTATTATTTTTTTCAATATATACCATTATACATGTATATACCCATAATTATTCTTACTGCAAATAGTTTTATACAGCTGGTCAAATGAATATAAAAATTATTTCCCTTTAGCAAATTCATCAATCATATCGATAAAGAAGAGCATGTTTATTTTTACAGAGCTATTTATAAATTTAATCTCATTAAAACAAGAACAATTTTTATATGTCTTTCTTTTTCATGAATATATCACTATATGCACCGACTTCCATATATCTAATATATGTAATAAATAAAATATTGCCCTTTCTCCTCCCAGATTTCCTTGATAAACGATGACCAGCGACTAAGGGTGGTGTTCAGGAGACGTATAGAGGCGGTGTACATCAAACAAGAAGGGGAGGAAGGAGCTGTCAAAGACATATTTCCAATGTAAAACATTATTGTAGTAATTATTTCTTTTCCTATACATGTATTAATTAATTAGGTTTTGTGGGGAAGTGTAATTAAGGTCAGATTAAGTAATTCTCAAAAGTTTTGAAAACAGCTCCCTGAAATATTTATAATATACTTTACTGTTAATTAGTATAACTAACAGAGTGGTGGTTCTAAAGTTTATATATTTAATTTTTTATTTAGACATTGTGCATTAGATTTTATAAAGGGGCGGGATTTAGCTCAGTTGGTTGAGTGCTCGTTTGTGATGGTTGCGTCGCAGGATCGAACCACCTCAGTGGATCCATTCAGCTGATTGGGTTTTTTCTCATTCAAAGCAGTGCACCACAACTGGACAAATGCTGTGGTATGTGTTTTCCTGTCGGAAAGTGCATATAAAAGATCCTTTGCTGCATTAAAAACAAAAATGTAGCGGGTTTCTTCTGACTACGTGTCAGAATTACAAAATGTTTGACATCCAATAGCCGATGAATAATTAATCAGTTGGCTCCAGTGGTGGTGTTAAACAAAACAAACTTTTTACTTTTTGTTTAACACTTTATAATTAAAGGGAGATAATTGATTTCTTTTCTCTTTTTGTCTGGATAAACTTCAGATTTATTTAACATTCATAAAATATTACATGTAAATTTATGATTTGAAATATAAAAAAGGGATAAATAAAAAGATTGGAGGGTGTTCTAAGGCAGTTGTGTTTTTTAATATTTCTCAAAAAATTAATTTTAATACAAATTACATGTATCATTCTTCTTGTTTTTAACAGACGTCTTATGAATGTTACTGGCTATCGTATTGTGGTGGACAAAATACAGACACACCAGAATGATCAAGGCAAACCAGAATTTGAAAAGTTAGTAGCAATGTTTAACATGATTAATAAATTATATACTTTTCCAGACAATGCCTCAAGATACTGTGTTAAAATTTTGTGTATATGTTTATCATGTTGAGTCACAGATCAGGTTTCTTTCATGGGAATTTATCCAAGGGCCATAACTCTGTCAAAGATGGAATTTATTCATGGAATTTATGACCCTTGAATTTCTTTCACTTTTATTTGTTTTACATCCAAATGTTTTGATGTTACACTTGCAATATAAATAAAATATTATTTACCTAGTTCTATGTTATTAGTAAATTATTAAGATTAAAAAAAAACAAAAAAACCCACACACATTAAATTAGGATTTTTATCATTTTTTTCAATATTTCAATGTTTAATTATTTGGTTTTGTAGAACTGACATGTTGATACATGGAGAAGACCCCAAAACAGATGAAGTGGTCCCAGCAGAGGAGTTATTAAAGTATGTTCTTCACTTTCTTCTATAGTTATACGGTCAACTTTATAATAAAATTGTTAACCTTGGGCTACTTGGTTTAAATCTACTTTACTGTATACTTTGTATTCCTAGTAATATATAAATAAAATGTGTTATTACTGTTTTAGCTTTCCCATAAACACCAAAAACATCTTACAAAATACATACCTTAAATATTCCATATTTTACTTTAAAACAAGGATGAGATTCTTATTTTAGATCATTTTTAATACATCATTACACAGCTGCAGATAGGGAAAATTTACTTCATAATTTGCATCATAATTCAAGAGAGTTAATTTAGTGGTACATTTTTCCTTTTAAGCCAAAAAACTATTTTAATGCAGTATTTTCAAAATGTTTTTTTTAATAAAATGGAAATATATGATGTTTCATGCAAATGAAAACTCATATTTGACTACACTAATTACCAAAACATTTATTTGTGTCTGGTTTTAACTTAACTTTATTATATGTGGTGTATGGAATTTCCAGCTCTGTTATGTCATGAATTGACTGTTTCTTCTGTTTTTGTTCCAGATCAATAGATTTTAATGCTGAGTTTATGATTGGTATTCTTAATGACTACAACATAGAGAGAATAGTGGTAAGTGATGGTAACCATGGTGATAGTGTGTAGATTACATCACACATACATGTACCACATTATTTATGTCAGTTTCAATGTACCGTAGTAAACTAAAGGTAACTCGGTTTGGTATATAATTCTAGGACTATAATCAATAAATTATACAAAAGTCCAGAGTGCGAGGACCATAACTAATCCATAATTATTAAAATAAGGAAGCCATGATGATGGTTTGTAGTTGATAGTTTTCTAACTTTTTAAAATCAGTGTTCCATTATACTCAGACATGGTCAATTAATTTGTTTTTTGTAACAGATGACATTTATCCCTCTCTAAGATGGAAAATAAATAATTAAAGTAATGTCTCTGTTTAAAACCACAAGTTTAAAATCTCAATGTTTCATCAGCTGTGATCCCACTCAAAACTCATCTTCGGTGAAAATAAGTTTGTGCCGTCTGCTACACTTCTTTCTACTGAAGATGGAAAAGAATAGCAAAAAGCACCCCATCACCCACCACACACTTTGTCCCACCTCAATTTCTATATGAAAGTGATTACATGTAATAAGTAAGCTAAAAATTTAAATGTCCTAGAATGAATTTAAGATCATTTATGTTTTAAAAACATTTTAAAACGTACATGTATCACATGCCCAAATCCAACAAAGTAGTTTGCAATCTCATATTTTCAGTTTTAATCATTATTTATACATATGTGTGTCCCACACAGTTCAGAGTTCTCTCTAACAGGTGGGGACAGGATGTACCCTAGTGGTAAAGCATTTTCTTGATGTGCGGTCAGTCTGGGATTGATTCCCGTTGGTGGGCCCAATGGGCTATTTCTCATTCCATCCAGTGCACCACGACCTGTATATCAAAGGTTGTGGCATGTGCTGTCCTGTCTGTAGGGTAGAGCATATTAAAGATCCTTTGCTACTAATGGAAAAATGTAGCGGGTTTCCTCTCTAAGACTATGTCAAAATTAGCAAATGTTTCACGTCCAATAGACCGTGGTATGTACTGTCCTGTCTGTGGGATGGTGCATGTAAAATATCCTTTCAAATTGAAAAATGTAGCGGGTTTCCTCTCTAAGACTACATGTCAAAATTACCAAATGTTTCACATCCAGTAGCCAATTATTAATAAATCATTGTGCTCTAGTGGTGTCATTAAACGAAACAAACTCTAACAGGCCTGGCTATATTTAATAATATACTAACTTAACTACATATTTTACTCCTTTGTTTTTTATCCAGCCGACTAGTTCTGGAGGAGAAGACAACACTGTTGAGAAGGAACTCAAGATGGCCGTCATTCTGATATCGGTCATCCTCGGAATGATCATCGTGGTTCTCATAGCCACGTTCTACACCAGCCGCAAGAAGTAAGTACAATAATTAGCATTCTTATCATTTTCATTACCTTATAATTTTATCTGTTTCAGTTGAGCGCAATTAATAGGATATACTGTAAGGCTTGAATTTTGAAGATTTATTTTTATTGAATTTCCTTTGGGTTTTTGGGGGTTTTTTTTGCTCTTCTTTGATGTCGGTCTGCATTGGTGGATCATTATATGGGTATCACAACCCCATACAAACACACACCAATTTAATGTGTTTATTTTTTCTTTTTTTTTTTTAAATTCATAATTGTCAATACACAATACTAACTGGCTCTGACAATGTATCTCTGAGAATCTTTATATCAAAATTTTCCTTTTGGAGCTCAGCTCAAATTGCCCTTTTTAGAATTTTGTGACAAAACCTGGATCTGTCCCTGATCTGTGCCATGTTTGGAATAAGTGATGGCCTCTTCCCTACAAAATCTCAGGAAGTTGGAGGGTTCATGGCCAATTATCCCCTTTTGAGAGGCTATGCTTAATGCTACTGGATATGGATGGTTCCATGCCTTCCATGACTTTATCTGAAGTGCTAGAGTAACCCCACAGTAAAAGGTGATATGAAATCATAGATGTATGCCTCCTATCTTTCACCATCTTTTCACATCTAAACTGTACATGCTCATCTTTGCAATCTTGGCAAGTGCTTATCTCTTACATGTACATATCACACACCTATGATTTCATATCAGCTATTACTGCGGGGGTTACTCTGACCACTCTGTATTGTACCAAGATACGGTCTTGATATGGTAAAGATCTAGAATAATTCAGATGCATAGTTTTCAATATGTAATCAATTTTTGTTATAGCTTTTCAGTAAAAAAATATATTTATTAATTTATGTTACTGGTACTACCATAAATTGATATAGGAGGTAAAATAACAATGCATAGACTTGTCTAGCTTGTACTTGATATAATTATTGCATACATTATATTTAGTAATGCATGTAGTTAACCGTTTATCCACCTGACTGTGCAATTGCAGAGGCATCATTTTCCTGTAGATTCACCACATTTTGTAGTTACAGATTCCTCATGATGGTAAACTAATGTCCCTTATCATGCAAAATAATATCGAGGAATTTAATTTTTAGCATTGCTTATTAAAATATTTTTGCTCGCTTTAGATATCATTTATGCTAAACTATTTCTTGATGTTTTGTAGGTACATGAGAAAGCTAAAAGCAGCAACAGCCATGGCATATGGTTTGTATTTAAATGTCATGTTAATTAAGCTTAAATATTACTGAGCATATTTATGGTTAGAAAATTTAGTGATAGCATTCTAAATACAGCTACCTATATTTTTATGTGATTTTTATGCATGTATCATTAATAATTTTAGCTGACCTACCTAAGTTGCATTTTGATATCTTTAAATAGTTCATCTTTGTCAAATTTTACAGCTGCTAATTAGTATCTTGTGATTTAGATTTAGATTTAGATTTAGATTTAGATTTTATTCTTGAAATTTATTTATTTAAACTTTCAATTTATTTACTTTGATTATATTTTTATTTTATAAAAATGGTTTTAGCTGTAACCTCACCAACTCATATTTACATGTTACTGTACATGTTTACAAAATTTGCACATATCTACATGTATGAAGAATGGATGATGATGATGATGATGATGATGATGATGATGATGATGATTTATAATTATAATTATAACTACAGTTTGTATAAACTTGTTCCAACACAATTCCTTTTTTTATTTCTGTTTTTAATATAATAAAAAATATGAATTAAAATAATAATAAAATAACCTAAAATGGTGAGTTGGGTTGCAGCAAATCAATTTTTTATTAAGAATAGCTTACGTGTACATATACATGTTCATGTACACAAAAATATTTAGTGAGTCATTGTTGTAATATTTGTAGATATTGTCTTGTGTTATTGTTTGGGTTTTTTTGTAAACATTTTTATTTTTCCACATACAAGTCAGACATTGTATTATTCTTTATTTAGCCCAAAAAGGAGATGGTATGTAATGACTTACACTGATGTTTTGTGGCCTCTGTCTATCATATATTCTTCATTAACATGTTTAACTGATGTTAATATTTACATATTTGGTTATGGTAATTATAATTCGAACTAATCTACTTGTTACAATGTGTAAGCATCTTAATAATATTACTGATAATATCACTTTTAATTTTGAATTGTAGCCTGCTAATAGATGTGCTATTGTTATATATTTATTATTTTTCCTACTGAACATTCATCAATAGTTAAACACCATAAATACATTTTTGTTAATATATAACCCTTGCTGTACTAATCATGTACCCCTAAAAGATAATGTTGTTTTCTTAAATTTAAACCTAAATTTCTGTAACATATTTTAAAACTTTATTTCTTGTATCTAATATTCAGAATAAATCCATTGGTTAAGTTATTACAATATAATTAATATATAATAGTCACTTTGCATGTTATGCATATGACACAATAAACAACTATGCAAAATAATGGAAGCATAATTTTACATGTTATATTTAACAAATTTACTCTGGGTTTGTTTTTGTTAAATTTACCTCTTCAGTTTTGTTTCTTTCCAATTTGATTTTTCTAAACTTTTCTACTTATGTTTCTTTTTCTCTTTTTTTCTTCTTTTTTCCTCATGTTTTGTTCTTCCTCATTGTTCTTTGTATTGTGGTAATATCATTTTAACACTGATTTAATTGAAGGTTTTAAACAGATTATTCTCATCATCTTTGGTCTCTAATGCTTATAACCATTTTTTCACATGCATATATAATATCACATTATGTAACATCACGTTATATCCTATGGTATATATACTTACTGTTTAGTTAATATGTATTTAACATTTATAGTTAATTATTTCTGTAAATATGGAATACATCCACAATAGCCCAGTTGTAATCATACAACTATTAAAAAAACATATGGGTTGCAATTGTTGCTGACATACATGTAATTAATATTATGTGCTTCTGTTAATATTACCAAATTTTGAACATATATAAAGCTCAGCAAACATTATTTTAATTGTTTCATGTGTGCAACCTTTTTTAATTTTATCATGTGGATTGCATTCAAAAATACATAATAATAGTATGTGTATATTGTTAATTAAAAATGTATTGCAGGGTTCTGCCTAACGATTTATGAGTGATGAATTGAAATAACATGTCATTTCTTTAAAAAAGAAAATTAAAGTAAAATCTCTGTATATAACATAGAATTAAAAAAGATAGCATCATAAGATAGATGGTGGCTTAAAGGAGATGGCCCTGTTAAGCAGGCTTTATAACTATATATGAAGGTATAAGGGGTGGGGGGGATCTAGCTAAGTGGGTAGAGTGCTTGCGTGAAGTGATTGGATCTCAGGATCAAGTTCTATTGGTGGATCTATTCTCTGATATATTTTTTACCAGTGTCTGTGGAAATATGAATATAACTGAAAAATGTAGCAGGTTTTCACTGAAGAAAACATATGCAGGCACATGTGCAAGAAATTGTGTAGAGGGAAGTCTAGACTATGGCAAGCAATGTTTTTAAGGAGTTCAGGTTTGCTCCCCCTAAAAATACATTTAAACAAAAAATTGCTTGGGGCAAGAGGGTTGCTTCGAACCCCAAACAACCCCACTTTGCACATATGCCTAACATGTCAGAATTTCTTAATGTTTGATATTCAGTAGCCATTGTTTAATAAATCAGGGGGCGGGACGTAGCCCATTGGTAAAACGCTCGCTCGATGCATGGTCGGTCTGGGATCGATCCCCATCGGTGGGCCCATTAGGCTATTTCTCATTCCAGCCAGTGCACCATGACTGGTATATCAAAGGCCATGGTATATACTACCCTGTCTGTGGGATGGTGC
Organism: Gigantopelta aegis; assembly: GCF_016097555.1. Lineage (NCBI taxonomy): Eukaryota > Metazoa > Mollusca > Gastropoda > Neomphalida > Peltospiridae > Gigantopelta > Gigantopelta aegis. The sequence continues at coordinate 55,916,054 of NC_054706.1, forward strand.
ATATAAAAGATCCCTTGCTGCTAATTGAAAAGAATAGTCTACAAAGTGGCGACAGCAGGTTTCGTCTCTCAATATCTGTGTGGTCCTTAACCATATGTCTGATGCCATAAAACTGTACACAAAATGTGTTGAGTGTGTCATTAAATAAAACATTTCTTTCTTTCTTTTTTTTTTAATTTAGTTTAATAAATCAATGTGCTCTAGTCGTTAAACTTTTTTTTTTTAAACTTTGAGATTTCTGTTTCAGGCTCTCAGGAATCTGACCTGTACAAGCTGGAAATGCCAGGCACAAACATCCACTCCTATGAAAAGTATGTACCATATACAATCTTCATGACCATTTACTTGTATTATACATGTATGCTGTATCAACATATTTACCTTTCTTCTTCATTAGATATATTGCCTTCTGTTATTCAAAAATAATTTATATACTTTATTTAGTATGTACTGTCTTTGTTAGCACACTTATAATAGAATCTTTTTGGTTGCTTAATTTGTGAGTTACACTTTTTATATTGGTAATAAAAAGCTAACATTGCACTTTCTTTTGATAAATATATATAACAATATGAATTCGTGAATGACAAAAGGGCGCCATGCTCTCCAATTAAAACAAAATCAAGGTTTTATTTGTTTTGCATTCTTCTGACTTGAAACTGTTATTATTGAAGAATGACCCAACTCCACACCATATATGTTTTCATTCATGAAGTAAACGCATTAAACTATTACATAAATTCATGCTTTGTAAATTAGGGGTGGATCCAAGATGTAATTCTAGAGGGGAGGTAACAAAATTAAAAAAGGGCAATTTGAGTTCGGTGATGTCAAATCAGCTAATCAAGCTCCCAAAAGTAGTGAAACCAGGCTTGGAGCTTATAAAACTTTTATAGTCGAGACTCGAGACGCTAGTAGAGTCTGAGACAGTAACGCCATGGCAATGCCATACAAATTGCATGTGTGTGACATCATTAGAGATTGAGTCTGGACTCTAAAAGTTTCATAAGCACGGGCCCATGCAGTAGTGGAGTTGGGGGGGGGGGGGGCGCATGCTCCCCTGAAAATGTTGAAATAAACATGCTCAGAGATGCTATTTCAGAGCAATTTAGTGTTGTATATTTCAGTTGTGGATGATGAATTTTTAAAAAGGGCACTTTAATTGGCAGGTGTGGGTGGTAATCATGGGACACACACACACACACACACACACACACACACACACACCCCCTGGATCCACCAATACAAATTATATAGTAGTAATTTTATGGCTCTCATGAAAAAATATTCCACCATAGAGTTGGGCCCTTTTGTATTGCATGGATTCAAATATAATGCAAGTAGCATCTAATCAGTAGTGTTTAGGCAAGTAGTATATGATATATAATTAATATAATAGTAGATATATATATATATTATGTATTATCTATCATCATATAGAGTAGTATTCAACCCAGTGATAAAACACCTGTCTGAGATGTGTTGGGTCATAGCATCGATTCATTCCCCGCCATTACCCCATGCATGACTGCATGGTGTATCAAATGATGTGGTATCTGCTGACCCAGCTAGCTAATACCACATGACTGGTAAACGTAATGATGTGGTATTTGCTGTCCTAGATAATTAATACCCCATGAATGGTATACCAAATGATGGTGTATGTACTGTCCTGTCTGATGGAAAGTGGATAAAAAAGAGCCCTCAATGCATGGTGCTATTAAGTAGGTGTAGTCTATATGTGGAAGAAGTGGGTTTCCTATCTTTCAGCTTAGACCAAGGGTCAAAATAACCATAATATGTTAGATCAGTATAATTTAAAATGTGCAGAGATATTTTACAAACATTCTGACCCAGTCTTTTAAATACATGTGTATTTGTATACTTGTAGTTATTAATTAAGTATCCAGTAGAATGTAGAATCAAACCCCTACAGTAGGTCAGTAATTTCCCAATGCCTTTACAAATGGTACCTTTAATATACATTAAATACAAAGGCTGTGGTACAATGCTGCAGTATGTTTGTCATTTCTTTAATGACAAAAACCCACCCCACCACAATAACAATAACAATAAACATTACCGTAAGACTAGTGAGTTATCATGGTATTTGTAAACTTAGAATTCTGAATTATAAATATATTTGTACCTCATGTTTTGCATGGTGTTATGTCGTTGCTTGAAACCAGCTTACGGTGTTTGTGGAAAAGAAGAAACCAGTATTACAGCAGGATTTAAGTTTTTATTACCGTATATTGACTTGCCCAATAAAACCTCATACAAAAACAAAATTCAATGCTTTTTATTGTTTTTGTCTCCTTAACCATGTTGATCAGAGGGCTTAGTAATGAAATGTTAGTTTAGGGAAGGGACAGGGCAATATGTCCTTATGGAAACAACATTGGACTTGCAGTTGTCATATGTTGAACATGTACTAGTACATGTATGTGATGTAAAAGTCATCACTGAGTTGCATATATAGATTCACTGTCCAATGAAATAGTAAAATTGGAATAAAATGGTTAAAATACAAATTCCAAGAAAGTTACAACAGACGCATTTATACTTGACCTTTCCTTTGTGGGTCACAAAACCCACCCCTATCTGTGAATAAATGCATTTGGATATTTCCCATTCCAAGTATTTGAAGTCTGTGGTATGTGCTATCCTACCTGTGTTAAAGTGTTGATAATTAAAATATCCCTTAATTGCTGGTAGTTTCCAGTAAGAGAATAGCCTTTGTGACAGCAATGGGTTTCATTCATTCATCCATCCATCCATCCATCCATCCATCCATCCATCCATTCATTCATTCATTTCCAAAGGATCCTGTTAGGGAACATTTTGTTCAGTATTGCATCACGATTCACTTTGCAACTTTCAGAGATCGCTACACAATGTTAAAATATTAAACAGTAGTTGCTGATCAATTTTCAGTTGACTGTAGAAATGTTGAGAATCATGATTTTGAAAACAAAATGTTCCCTGCCTGTTCAGATCATGTTATGTATAGGTCAGGGGTTCGTTAAAGTTAAAGGAAATATCCCAGCTCAAATCTGAGCCACATTCATGTGATCCTGGACTGGACTAGTTTTAGAGTCCCATGTTCAAACTAATTAAGGTACATGTATGTGTAACATCAGAGTTTAACAAACTAAATACCATAGTGTTCGGAATTATTAGTAGGATAAACAAATGACATGAACCCCTTTATGACTATAATTATGTTACTTTTCTTGTAATTATATTCTATATACATTGCAACCTGTCTAAACCGGATCACAACAGGGACCTTCATGACTATATAATTATGTTACTTTTCTTGTAATTATATTCTATATACATTGCAACCTGTCTAAACCGGATCACAACAGGGACCTTCATGACTATATAATTATGTTACTTTTCTTGTCATTATATTCTATATACATTGCAACCTGTCTAAACCGGATCACAACAGGGACCTAATATTTGTTCAACTTTAACACAATCTGGCCTGGGACCATGCTTATAATACTTTTAAGAGTCCAGACTCAATCTCTAATGATGTCACACACATACAGTTTGTATGGCGTTGTTATGACATTAGTGTCTCAGACTCTATTAGTCTCGAGTCTAGACTCTAAAAGTTTTATAAGCACCATGCAGACCAGTGCTTATAAAACTGAGTCTAGGCTCGAGACTGTTGAGTCTGAGACTCTAATGTCATGACAGCGCCATACACATTGTATGGGTGTGATGTTATCAGATATTGAGTCTGAGACTCTAATGTCATGACAGCGCCATACACATTGTATGGGTGTGATGTTATCAGATATTGAGTCTGAGACTCTAATGTCATGACAGCGCCATACACATTGTATGGGTGTGATGTTATCAGATATTGAGTCTGAGACTCTAATGTCATGACAGCGCCATACACATTGTATGGGTGTGATGTTATCAGATATTGAGTCTGAGACTCTAATGTCATGACAGCGCCATACACATTGTATGGGTGTGATGTTATCAGATATTGAGTCTGGACTCGAAAAAAGTTTTATAAGCATGGGCCCTGGTGTTAAGAGGACCACATTTTAGAATTTAGAAAATTCGGGACCATGAAAGTAGGTCAGTTTTGACAGGATTCCATTTTGTTTCAGGATCTGGATTAGACAGGTTTCACTGTAATAAAAATTTTTTAATGTTCCACTCTACCTGGTGTATACAGCTGGTATATTATTAGTGTATTAATGAATGACATTTACCTGTTATTGACAGCGCTGGTAGATTAGAAATAATGCAAGAGAACCACACAGGGTATGTGGGTGGTGGAATTAACATTAATACAGTCAAACCTGTTTTTAATGAGTGACAACTTACATTTAAGTGGCTTATAATAATTAACAGGTGGTCTTCAATTAATATATACATATATAATTGGATATGTTTCTACGCAGAAGAGTTTGCTTTAATTGAGCTATATAGACAGGTGGTTGTTATACATGATAAAATTTATAGCAAGTTTGACTGTACCATTTATACATTAATTTTTGTTAAAAATTATTTTGCTTAAAATACACTATTTATTAGCTCGAAATGTATTTTACCTATGTTTATCTCAGGTGGTGTTGTTGAGAGATGCACCACAAGTGTAATTAGGAGTCAGTTTTTAGACCTGCATCCCACTTGAAGCATTTATTATATATATTCTTGAATACAGTGAAAAATTGCCCAGTGGTAAAGTGCGCACCTGCATGATGCAAGGTCAGTGTAGGATCAATCCCTACTGGTGGACCCACTAGGCTATTTTGTGTTTTATAGCCAGTGCTCCCAGCTGGTGTAACAATAGCCGTGGTATGTACTATCCTGTTAATGGGAGGGTGCATATAAGAGATCCCTTGCTATTAATTGAAAAATGTAGCAGGTTTTCTCGTTAAAGACTATACTATGTACGTCATAATTACCCAATGTTTAGCATCCAGTAGTCCATGATTAATAAATCAATGTGCTCTAGGGGTGTCAGTAAAGAAAACACACTTTCTTTGTTTGGCTGCATATAATATCCGTTGGTACTAATCAGAAAGAGTAGCCCATTGTGTGACATTTGTTGAGTGTGTTGTCAGATAAAACATTTCTTTCTTCCACTTGAAAATTTAAGAAGTTAACTTTGCTTCTTAATTATTTTCAAAAAAAGTTACTTTCGAGCTTTGATAAATAGTAGATATTTGTTTATATAGTAGTATATTTTCTCCCATTTATTTCTTTGATCCCCAATTCTGTTTGTGTTGTATTCCATAACCAGTTCTGTTCATGCTATTTTCATATTCATTTAGGCCTCGCATGTTCGAGGGTCAGACGAGGTTTTAGCCATGGGTAATGTTTTAATATGAAATCAGTCTGTCCTGTTGTATCTTGTTGTACATATATATTATATACTGGTATATCTAAGTATATATGCATGACATATAGTGGCTTTCTGTCATGTGAAAAATGACATTTATGTCAACTTTGTATTATCTCTCATGTATGTCACGTCACATAATATTTGGATGTGTATTTCAAGTATTTCTGTAAATATCAGATATGATAATTTCAAACAATTAATTATTCATTTAATTTTCTTTTATTTAAAAAAAAAATAATAATAATAATAATTATAGCAATATTATTTTAGGTTGACTTTTTATAATTTAGTTGAATTGTTTTAGCATAAATTTGAATTAAAATTGTATACATTTTAAAAGAGAAAAGTACAATAATAATAATTTTAACATTATTTTTTTTTTTTTTTTTTTTTTTATTTGGTTCAAATGTTTTACCAAAAATATGGTAAAATTATATTTATATATTCTTTCATTTGTTATATAATATATACATATAACCAAACAAAGTGACCAAAATGATTTAGTTACACCCAGTATAAAGTATGCAAATTACAAATACATGTGTATGCATGTACCTTTATGTATCTTTTAAATTAATGTAATGTCAAATGTTGATTTCATAACTTTTATTTTTACTTCTTTTCCTGTTTTCTTTTGTTTGGATTGGATTTTGTTATATGGTACTTTCATTATTATGTAGCTTAATATAAATGGATTTTTCTTCTTTTTTTGTCTTTTGCGATATAATATTATATTTATATCATGTATAATATATATGTGATGGGTATGTTAATGGTGGAATGATAATTAAGTTACACAGTATACATTCTGCTGTTTTTATTTTAACTTCTCTTTTTTATTATATGTGGGTTTTTAATACATAATTATACATTTACAGTTATGTTAATTTAAATATAACTCAGTACCAAAGTTTGATTTATATATATGTGTAAATTACCTAAAAAGTTAATGTTGCATGGAATTGTGGATGTTCCTTTTGAATTAGTCATGAAGAATCACTCAATCACACATTTGTGTTAAAGTGTTCACTATAATTGTGTGTGATGTAAAACTTGGTATTTGCACACCAGAATTTTTTTTATTGTTTAGTTCACACACATAGTACTAGGCGATTGTTCACAAAAGATGGGCAAAGAATTACCTACTAATATATGTTTTAAACCTTTTTCTTACAATGATTTATTTTAATCATTTAAATTTATTATAATACTTATCATTATATGTCCACCTAATCTATAAAATTAAAGCTCTTGTTAAAGTATAAATAGTATATAAAATAAATAAAAACTTGGTACGTATGTAATATCCTAATGGCATGATATGTTATATTATATAGCATTATATAGTGCCACCAGACATCTCAACATTATACTTGTGTTCATGGAAAGTAATGCCCATTAAACATTATGATATGTACTGTCCTGTCGATATAGGAAAGTGCATATACATGTATAGAGAATAATACATGAGTGGCCATTAAATACCACTTATCTTACATCGAGTTGTTTTAAAATATATCTAACAAGCGAAAGGGAGTTTGATACATTTTTAAACGAGTTGTAAGATAAATTGTATCTAATGGACACAAATATATTATTCTATTTGTTACATATCCTCAAAAAGCAGATTTTAAGCAAATTTTAACATCTTTTTTCACTAAAAGTTATTTACTGCTCTTGCACTTACGCGTCACAGACAAATGATTGTCAGGTTAACTATACATCACAGTGTAATCAATTTTGATCATGCTGTTTTTTCATTGGATATATGGCATTGGTGACCTAGTTGGTCATCACCTAGGAGCAGCCAGTCACATGTCTTGAAATTTGTTAACACACATACATGTGTAAACAAGTATGTTATCAAACATAATGCATGATGTTCTCACCAAACGGGTGTGTTAGAAAAAGATTCCCTTGCTACCTTGTGATAAGGAGCAGCCTATGTGGCAGCAGTGCATGGGTTAATTTTCTTGATCTCCCTCTCAACCACGTTTTAATGTGCTGAGGTGTTGTGAAAACAAATCTTGTATAGGGGTGGGGGCTTTTAGGTCAAACTGTACACATGTAGTTGGCCTTGGTCACTCAATTAGTCAAACTATTTTGTGTATATATTTTGTTACATGTTTAATTAAATGACAGAAAAAAGTAGTATAATGATAATTGATGCCCTGAGGCCAAATTCACCAAACTATCACAGCTTTTCTATCTCACAGATTAGCAAACCTGATGCAATGTTGCCTATAAGACAGCAAAATAGAACTTTGTTATGATACCCCTGAACCAGTAGTAATGATTATTGATAATATTATATGTATTATACAATATTAGACAATAAATAAACATATCACAATGTTTGTTTATAGAATATGAAACAAACAGTTATATTATAGATGTTAAATATGTCATGCACTTTGTTGATGTGTGCTAACTAGATGTCACCCAAAGCTAAAACAATCAAATGTGATTTGTCCTTGGCTGAAAATCTGTTTGTCTGTCTGTTGGCTTTTTGCATCTGACTGTATACTTAAGAACTTTGGAAATTATATAACTGTACAATTTTCTACATAATTATATTTTTAATGCATTATTTATGCATGTATCTGTGTCATATACTACAGAACAAGTTATACAAAGTGGCAAATCTATTTGTAATTATATGGTGACTATAATATACAAATCTTGTAAATCTGTTCCTGACATCTGGCAGTTCACATACCGGTAATATAAATTTCACAGGAAAATGAAATGCTGATAAGACTGCATTTTCAACTTTATTAAAACAAATTTAGAAGATTACATTTTCAGTTTGATTTAAAACAAATTTAAACTTTTAATCATTAAAAAAAAATGTTTTTAATGCAGTTACTTGTATTAGTAATAATACTAGAACAGAAGCGATAATCAAATGTTTTTAATGCAGTTACATGTATTAGTAATAATACTAGAACAGAAGCGATAATCAAATGTTTTTAATGCAGTTACATGTATTAGTAATAATACTAGAACAGAAGCGATAATCAAATGTTTTTGAAACACTAACTTGAGGGAAAAGTTTATAAAGAAGAAAGCAGTACAAATATGCTCAAATGCTTTCTTAATCATGCAAAACTGGTGCTTAAAGTTATTGACTGGATATTTATTGATTATGGATATATTATCTATAGTTTTGTTTAACTGTTTAATAAGATTGTAGATATTTTGCTAACACTGTTTTTTTTCTGTTTATTTTTTTCACAGTGCCAATCCCATCTACCTGGAGAAGATTATGCTGGATCATGCAGATGATGATGGGTAGGTCTTAGTTACACAGAAAACATAGTCAAACATTTCTAAGCTTAAAGGGACATTCCTGAGTTTGTTGCATTGTAAGATGTTTCCGACTAATAAAATATTTCTACGATTAAACTTACATATGTAAATATATAAGTTTCTTGTTTAAAATATCAGTGTCTGTATATTCAATGTGTTTCTGGTCATCTTAATATTTGTAAGAAGCCCAAACTGGATTTTGTATTCAAATAATTTCGTACATACGAAAAAAAAATATTTTAGGAAGTAAAATGAAATTTAACCTAGTACAAATATTAGAACGATCAGAAACATGTTTAATATACAGTCACTAATATATTATGCAGGAAAATATATTTGATATGTAATTACAATTGTTAAAAAGTCTCCATTAGTCGATAACATCATAAAAATGGCAGAAAACCTTGCCATTGTATAATGCTGTTTCATCTGGGTGCTTGATAAACTTGACATACAGCTGTTACATTTTTGTCATCATTTTGATGTACTGATATATGCATGAATACTAATCCCTAAGTGAAACCTACAAGTGTATAAACCTATAAGTGTATAAACCTATGCAGGCTGCGAATTTACCATGATTCTGTGCATCTGCAAATCCCAAATTTTGGGTTATAGTTAATATCTAAAACACTAAGCTGGAACTGATCTAGGTGGTGTTAAGCGCCACTTACATGTATGTTACAAAGTAATATTGTGGTTATCTCCCCTGACTACACTTTAGCATTATTCTGTGCATCTGCTAATCCCAAATTTTGTGTTGGAATTATGAAACGGAATCCCAAAATATCTAAATTAAATCGCGTTTATAATTTTGGCTGAATCCTAAAAAAAAGGTCCCCATATTGAATGCCTATGTGTTTTTTCTTTCTTTATGCATTCTGATAATCCCTAAGTAAAATATAACAGAGGTTCTGTAAAGATGTTTAATCTGTATCATAAAGAAAAACATTCAAAAATATAATGTCAAATTTACAAATTTGTATTTTCATTTAGGGAGAAAGAAACATAAAGGTTTTAATCTTTAACACACTAGACCATGCAAATGTCATAATGACCTAATATATAATTTAACACCTGTAATATCCTCTCATTAATCAATGTACAAACTTTAAGGTGTCATTAACAAATCATTCATAATATCAGCATCATTACCGTTCTGCTTTGAGAAGGTCTGATAGCATGCTTACATATTCTGCTTTGTTGGCCTCACTTAATTTTATTAGCCTTTAGTGTTTTTCACTTTTATCTTTTCCATCGGTAGGCACCTAATTTGAACAATGAAAACATTTTCTGTAAGCAAACCATATCTCTATACACAGCAGAGTTGAAAGGGTATTTTGGCAAAGTTGTGACTTATGCTATGAATAACTATCAGTGCCTCATCTACAAGAGGACTGCCACTATTCAGATTCTTTACAGATTGTTACATCATCGTGCTACTTGCAGGAGATTTAGTTAATCAAAACTTCCACTGGATAGAATTCAATGCAAGATATATATATATATATACTGTTTTATTGTGATTTATGAGTGCATTCCATTCCATTCCATTTTTGTTGTTGTTGCTATTGTTGAATTTGTTTTTCTTGTTTTATTTTGCTTTGTTTTCTTCGGTTTTTAAATTTTTTAAATTAGTTTCAATGTCTTTGTTAATGATTAAGTGTTTAATTAATAAGTACATATTTCCAGTTATCTTTCTTTGTCCATCAATTATAACATTTTGTTATTTTCAGTAAAGTGACACAAAGTACAAATAATGGTTTTCAATATGTACACCTTAACAATAATATATATTTATATCCATACATAAAACTCATTTTAATTAATGTTACAAAAAATATGCTTAATAAAAAAATTATTTATTAAAAAAATAACCAAGTGTAAAGTTAAAATATAAATTTACAACAAATTGTTTTTATTTGGTAAACTATAGGAACCCTACTACACACACAGCTTAAGGTAAGAGTAAAACTTCTGCCATTCTGCTTACATTATTTTAAATTTGTTTAATGATTATTTTTGTAGTTATTACTGTAATCCCCTGCTTACCCTGTATGTTGATAATCAAAATCGTTATGTTTATCCCTTTTAATATTTATTTCGCTTTTCATTCAGCTAGTGTCAATTACGTTTTTATATCCACCTGCAAACTCTCTTCCAGATTCTTATAAAGTTAACCTAATTTAACCTAATTGCATTTCCAATTAACTGTGTTTTGCTAAGAGATCCATGTAAGCATCTTGCAGTTATTAAACTGAAACCTTTGTTGACATTTGTATCTAAATAGGTCTAAACGCCATATAACCGTAAATAATGTGTTGAGTGCGTCGTTAATTAAAAATATTTTCTAAATAGGTCTAAATGGAGTGGACACAATACCACTATATGAAATGATTTTATTTGAGGAGCAGATGACATACAATAAGTTGGCTCATTATTTTAGGTAGGATAGGGCAAGGCGTAGCCCAGTGGTAAAGCTTTCACCTGGGCCCGTGCTTATAACCAGACTTAATCTCTAATGACGTCACATGCATACAGTTTGTATGGCGTTGTCATGACATTAGTGTCTCAGACTGTATGGGATGGTGCATATAAAAGATCCCTTGCTGCGAATCGAAAAGAGTAGCCCATGGAGTGGTGGCGGAAGGTTTCCTTTCATTATCTGTGTGGTCCTTAACCATATGTCAGACATTATATAACAATACATTAAATTGAATTATAATGTTTTAACGAAATTTTTTAGTTTATTAGTTTTTGCTTAAGTTTGGAAACCATTTATAAAGTTAATACCTTACAGTGACATATTATAAGTCTGTAGTTAACAGAATAACTATTTGGTTGTAAGCTAAAATGAAAATTGAATTTCTTTTAAACTTATTTTGAGTATAGTTTAATGCATTGTTTCCCTTCACATTATACCCTCATTCCTTTCTAGTATGGTGCACACCTATTATTCTACTAGTATCACTTGCTAGCTTCATGACCATCATGCATGATATGACCTAGTTTATAGTATATATTAATATATTAACACATCTGCTCTGCACTATACATGTATACATGTGTGTGTGTATATGTATATATATATATATATATATATATATATATATATATATATATATATATATATATATAGATATATATATATATAATGTCAAATATGTCAAATATGCCAGCAGCCAAACTTATGAAAGGTGTTATTATTTATTGCCTGTTTATTTTAGATGTGTGTATATCTTAATGACAGACCAAACAAGACAAGTATGCTCATAGCTAATCATCTGCATATATGATCAATTATTCAATAAAAATGGCTATTTAGGTTGAGGGCAATTTTTCATGTGAGCAAGATTTTTGGGTCATTTTTTGTTTGTTTGTTTGTTGTTGTTTTTTTTGTAGGGTGCAATTAAACATGGAATGCAAAAATGTTTTTAAAAAAACTACTTTTAATAGCCATAGAGATTATTTTTTATTCATCCATTTTTCCACCTTCGATGCTCACACTGCACCATAAACCATGATCATGAAAAACAGTCCTTATTTTTATTTTCTAAGTGGTTTTTTAAGTTCATATTTTGTTTTAATTTGTTATTCCCTTAAGCTTTATAATCTTTGTTTATATTTATACAATCAATTTAAACATCAAGTAGATCACATTTCTGGTATTTTATGAAATTTTACAAATAAATTTTAATACTTAAATATAACCAATAATTATTATGCAAATTAGACCCAATATTATACATAAATTTAATAAACCCATAGTTGTAACTAATCACTCAGATTTCAATGAAATTAATTCTTCACACACTCAGTTTAATAATTCACTATTATTATATTTGCATCTATCTAAACAACATACATGTATAAAGCATACAGCAGTTCTGTATTCCAGTCGATTCATTCAGTTTATCCATTATTTCTTTTATCCATGCAATATCTGTATTCACCAGCCATAAATGGGGTTTTTTCTCTAATTCTCTTTTTCTCCCCAATTTATTTTTACATGTACTTGCATAACCATATTTTCAAGTTTATACACAAACATATCACAGAACTAATAATCTGACTATATATTCATAAATCCATCCATCCATCCATCCATCCATCCATACAATTATTGATGTTCCAAAGAAAGAATATAATTGAAAATTCACCGGTTGAGCTTTATCAATGTGATGATCAATTTTAAAACTCGATAATCGATTGTTTGTGGAAATGTTACCTGTAATTGTTCCTCCAGTTTAGATAATACAGTTGAGGTGAATATGCTGGGGCTGGAATTAATTTTTATGTGTACATGAAGGAAAATTATACTAAACATTTATTAAAAGTAAAATTAGCTGTTTATAGGGTCTATAGTGCATGCATGGTACTTATAATTTAAATCCTTCTAATGTTCATATTCATGTAATTCAAACCAGTTGTGTAATAGAAAGTTGATCAGTTGGTGTAAACCAATTATAACTGATGATTGATGATGAAATTCCAACCAATTCCGAACACTAAATAAATCCATCCATCGATCCAGCCATTCATCTAACCAGCTGACTGATCGACCAACCAATGTGCACAGTTCAATCATCCAAACCAATGTAATAGAAATCAATCAGTCAGCCTAAACAAAACCAACCAGGCAACTGACAAACACATATATTTTATTATTATTTTGTCTTCTTTTTTTACAGTACATACTGAATCCTTCTTCTCTTTTACAGGATCAACTTCTTTGGATGAAAATGCGATTCAACATAACCGTCCATACGACGAACAAGAAGTGTCTATGAATATTTTCCCCGAAGACAAAGAAAACGCACAATCACAGAGAATGAAAGACCTCTACCTTAAAGCAGCCTTGAATGAACATGAGACTTCTAGAAACCTGAAAAACCATGATATGTCCAAAAAGTTTCAAAACGGGAATGGAAAGTTAAAGATCACAAACGGACATGCACATGGGCATGATGGGGAAGCCATTACAACAAGGAATGTAGATGGTTTACAGACTACAGAGATTTAATGCCAATGTTTTAATTAGGAATTTCAAAATAACACAAAATGGAGAAATAATTAAGATTAATTGTTGTGTTACCAAGTTGGTAATTTCGTTACACATATCTACCTGAGCCATTGTGAAAAATGTGTCTTCAAGTGTGATAAAATGATAGATGATTGGGTATGGAAGATGGTTTTTTTCAGGGATGAAAATCGTCCAAGGTTTGTTTCTGGAATTCTTGATTTTATAGTGTCACTTGAAAACTGTTCCTCATTTTGTTCTTTGGTGATACGTTCACAACAACATCTCCTTTTGAAGGCCCTTCGCAGTTTTCCAGATCTTTCGTCTCTGGTCATTTTCATCTGTGTTTGTGACCAACACAAAATGTCATTGATTGACTTACTAATTGTTGTTTCTGATAAAACAAACGATGTTGTTGCACCTCCTCTCATAAGACTAGCTGATGAATTATGTGAAAGTGTTGAATAACATTGACTTCAGAAACAGTAAACTGAGGACCTTTTTTTAGAAGGACATGCAGTTAACGGTGTCCTTGGAGCTAAAACTTACAATTGTGTTCAATATTTGAGTTCCAAGTAAACCACTGTAGCATGTTCAGATATTGTTATTGTACACTGTTTTGTTTTATCACAGGAAACAACATCTAAGGAATATGGAAGGCTTCTGAATATATGAAATTCTTAAATAGTGAGTGTACCTACTGCAGTGGAAATTGGATTTTCCCCCAGGTATATGCGAGAACATAAAAAAAACACGCAAGCAGTAGCTGGAATGGCAAATATCGGTATGGAATTGCTTAATTTGTAGTTCTTATTCTGATTCCATGTGGATATATAAACTTCATATATCCATAAAAGGATGAAATTGGTTTCTTGTGGAATCAACACTTGTGTCTGACCTCATGCAAAAAGGGAAGCATTAGTGTGTTAAAAGACTAGTATGTGACTTCTAAGCTGCAGCCTATCATAGTAGCAGTTTATATTGGTGCTCTGTGTATGTGTGTGTGTGTGTGTGTAATCTGTCTCTCTACATACATAAAAATTCAATCTACAAGGAGCATCATAAGAATTGTTATGATGGTCCTTGTTGATGGAATTTTCCTGTCGATCTGCCTTTAGGAACAGATGGCCATGAACACGAGTCAACATGTGCATTTTAAGTGCAGATCCAAATGGGTTTCAAAAACACAATCTAAATGCCCATTTACTATTGCTCTATACAAAAATGCCATTATATACATTTGTTGAAGACCCCCTTAAGAACGGCCTGTCAGAACCCCCTAGGTGAGACATTTTATTAAGGTCTTAAAACGTAATTGTGTCTGTCCCTTTTAAATTTCTTAATCCACCATTGATTTGTGCAAAATGAAGCTATCAAAATGCCCATTAAAAAGAACAGTCACTATACGAGGCGTCTGTTTTTTAGATAGTTGCCTGTATTACTATATCACATTATGTTACAGTCAAAAGCAACATCATTGTAAACCACCTTGATTGCATTATTGTTTGCCAGCATAAGTGTGCAAACATTTGGCCAGTTTGGTTCAGTTTATTGTGTGTTGCTTGTAATTCTGTCTCAGGTATCTGTCTCTGTTTACTACAGGTTTTATATATATTAATTATTATGCACATGTATAAGATTAGACCTATTAAACAGTTGTCTCCCTTTACCATCAGTGGCATATTTAGCACGTAAGACAATTTATATTATACATGTACTTTACAGTTATCTCCCTTATCAGATTCCAGTAGAGTTGCCTATCCTTTAATAGGGAAGAATAAAATATCAGTCCTCTTTGACCTTAAATAATATGTTTTATATATTATGTATGTGAAAAAAGACATACATTTATCTATATGTCTGCTTCTCATTACCGTAAGTGATGTATTAGGTGTCTGAAAATATTTTACACAATACAATTACTTCCTAATTTATTAATAAGTAGCATTAAATGTATAGGACAATTATACATATCAAAATACAATTGGACCCCTTTTGCATTTTAACGAGGTGAGTGTACAGGAAAATTATGTATCATATAAATACATTAGACCCAGTGTCATTAAGGGTAGACTACGAGGAAAAGTGGACGATAATGCATTGTTTCTATTGTGATACAAGGACGTTTAGTCTTTTGGCACTGAGATGTAAGTAGTTATAAAAAAAAAACTACACTGGGGCTTGTAGTTATTTGTTGTGTAATAATTTCCGGACAATATGAATGCATGAAGAATGATTTTTCCAACAACAGGTGAGATAGTCAAAAGTTGTGTGTATAATAGTGCCATGAACATGTGTTGATATTTTGTGGTATCTAAAACAATTAGTCATATTGGACCAATTTGATTTCAGTTTAGTTTTAGTTGGTCTAAACTCCACTGTGTAGGACCCTACCGGACATTGGTATTGTCGTAGCTATAATCTTGCTGCATATATTGGCACCACCATTGAACTATTAATGTAATAAAGTATTTGTAACATATCACTTACAGTTATAGCTGACAATAAAGCATATTTTAAGACTTTTAGCGAACAAATATGCCAACAGTGTATTCTGAGTGATGACTTTAATCATTCGCAATTGTAAAAACAACTAGTATAGCAATTCGATGTATAGTCGAATTTAAATTTTAGTGAAAGAAATGTGTTATTGTATGTAATGTGATCTGCAATGTTAAAGTTATATTAACTTGTACCAACTTGATTAATGGTAAGAGACTCCCAACATTCAGTCAGTAATAAAAGAGAAAACTTTAATATTTCTTTTTTCTACTTGTGCTAGCAAGGTTTGTCGTTACGACTGTGCCAATATCCGTTGCCGGTCCCACACTTTGTATTCAAGGGGCATATACTATGTAATAAAATGTTATCTGTTTCTACAGAACCATGCCTCTATAAGATGTTATTAATGGCATCGCAGGTTTGTAAATTCATTTACTAAAAGTATATTATTATGAAACATAAGCAACATTTTTAGTTTTGGGATAAATATAGACACCACAATTGCTATTTTGATGATAAAAATCAGCATTTAAGTGATATTTGAATGATTTGAAGTGCCTTTTGCTCTTTAAATATTGTTGACTGCATTTAGTAGCTAAAGTAAGTGTGAGATGAACGTGTTGAATTTAAATTGAATGAGTACTTACAAATGATATAGCATCCTGGGTATAGGAATTAAATGTACAAAAAAAGTGAGATAAATGTATGTAATTAAGAATGAATGAGTACTTACCAATGATGTAGCTCTATGAGTATAGGAATTAAGTGTAGAGAAGAAAATCAAACCGATGTAGAATATTTTCTAGGAAACATGTCAGTTTAAGTACATCAACATGTATTTGACATTCCTCGTTTTGAAAACCTTTTCAGTAGTTTTGTTTTACCTATCTTTGAACATGGGCGATATATATGTACATACAAAATGTTCAAAAACTAACATAACGTCATCAACAATATTTGAACCACCTTATAGTCATGCTAATTAAGTATTTTAAAATGTTGAATAACTCAAATAATTAAAAGTTGATATATTGTATGGTATAATATTTTAAAGAACAATTTCAACTGTGTGGGTTGGAGTTTTTTTTTTCATGGTACCGTTTGAGTTTATGCACCATATAAATTGATCTGAAAAGGCAAGCAAGTATTTTATTTATACTTAAACAATCTAGTCAATGATTTTTACTCCTGTATCGATATGTGTATATCTTACATAATCATGGTAAAGGTAATAACCGGCTTAGAATCGAATATCTTTTTTATTATTTAACTAACTTTCCAATCACCAATATTAATCATTAAAGATCTGCCTTGCGTTCAACAGACGAGCAACGTTTTAGCGCTTAGTGTTAAATTAATTGAGTAGGATGGAAATCGGTCAAAGCATTTTGGCAGGTTCTTGCAACACTTCCCATATAATGATACCATGTCAGTGGTGTGTGCAGGAGGCCGAGCGCTCGCGGATAATTTGACTGGTACCATCGTCTTCTATCGCATCACATTCGGTGCAAAACCCAGCACAGCATGCTACGCGATCTTCCGCCCTACTGAATATGCATCAGGGTTCCAAGACTCAAATTGCACGCAATTCATTCGGTTTTGGATTCTTGCTCAAAACTTTGAACTCGATTTCATGCCTATAAAAAGTAACATAAGCACATATTGTCCTTGGTTAAATTGTCTTGAGTTTTAGTTGTACATATTGTGATATGAAATGTGATATAACAGTAATCCACCTAATTTATTTTTCTAGACAAAAAAAAATCTGTTCAATATATATTATGTATATGCCTTATACTGTACATGCCATCTTGTATGTAACGGAGCTTAAAAGGATTTTTTTTTAATTCTAGTGAAAGGAAGCAGTTATGTCCGTGTATGTAACACATGTATGTGTAAATGCGGGTATAAACAGTCTGGTTTGTAGTAATGATTTGGTGCATTCTGTTAGATTTGTTAGAAAACCTAAATATCGGAAATTGTAATTGCCTTCTGCAAGTGAATTCAATGAACACAACATTTTTTAAAGTTAGGATTAAAAAAAGACATCTATCTTTTTCATAGAGATTCCCGAAAAAATCAGATTATATATATAAAATTACAAGCTGCATAGTAAAGTGTGCAAACTAAGTTGAAACAATATTGCTAATGGAACGACAACAACAATTACAATAATTACAGGATCTTTAGTTCCATTTTTTGTGAGTATTTTGTCTTCTAAATATCTAGTGTTAAAATAAAACAATTAAAAAAAACATTTCCTACTTTAAACAGATAGATCACAATACTATACAATTGTATATAATACATACACATCTGCCTAAATGCACATACATGGATATGTATATTCATAACCAAGATACATTTAACAATACTTAATGTATATCTTATGATATATTTATTTATTTAAACCTAATGGATCTTGAAGTACATGTTCTACTTCAAATGTATATTTACACATACGTATGCTTACACATTTTAATCAATGATTTAAAACAAAAAAATGTATCAGTATAGTTGACATTTGATTTGAAATCTAAACACGAAATATTTATATTTATTTATATTTATAACTACGTTGATTAGAAATACGTATATTCACAAATTACGTCTGTCCTAACTTTATGACAGAGATGTGTACGATCGTTGTAAATGGCAATGAAGTACAATGCTACATGTTAAAATATCACCGTGTAAACATATGCCCTCCGTTGTAAACGTTTACCAAGCTGGTCTTGGTGTACCGTTTGTTTGTTTGATTTTTTTCTCCTATTTGTGCACATGAAAACACGTGTTACATGCAAATGTATGTTGTTTCAGGTTAATGATGTATTTGTAGTGTTTAATTTATTAATGTGCTTAGGCAGAAACAAATATGAATAGCATAGGCAAACTGGTGAATTGCAGAAAGGTGTTTTTTGAAGATAGGTGATATAATGCTGTCATGTAGCGGTTTATATTTTGTTTCACTGTCCGGTAAAATTGAACCAACGGGTATCTCTCCAGTAACGTTGACAAGGACGTGTTACTTCTAGAGGTATACCAAAAGTGTAATTTTTTGTCTAACAGAAGATCCTGTATTACTGTGTTCGGATCCCTTTTTATCTTTTTTATTCGTTCACTGCCCTATATTATTTGGAGGTGTTAACGGTTTTTGTATTGTTCTGTAAGTCCATATTGCAAACAGAACTGACGTCAGGTGATCTGGAAAGCAAGACCGTACAATCGACATCTCTGGTGATTTTAGTAAAGAGTGGCAACATTTGTTTTTGAAGAAAACGGAAATTTAAAGCCCAGATATGCATCAATAGAGACCGTGTAATTGTTTCCTTTTCTCCTTTCTCCAAAGACCAAGATGTTTCTTCTTTTCCTTCTGAGTCTTCATTGTTGTGTTTGAGCACCTGAGGCAATAAAACACATATTTTGGTGGGGGGTTTTCCCTAATGGTCTTGAACTTAAGCCGTCTGGCTTCCCAAAATTGTATAAATTCGTCGCTCTTGCCATTCCATATTGTCTGTGACCTCAAAACTGGCCAGTTTAAATTTGCTATGGAACTTTTCCCCTGTTGTAACATGAGTCGAAGTCTACAACACAATTACACAACATAATGATGCTGAAAGTGCATATTGGTATTTTTTGTCATTCTGAAATCATTGTGGCAAAAATGTTCGATTGACATCTTTTTATCATTTGTTCAAATGAATGTTTAGTATGGGACTGTTAAATCTTTTGTTCAGTATTCAGCCAAATATAACATTGATGTCCTCTTGTTATACAGTTGTGAATATAGCAGGATTCCGTGAATCTGGTACCGGCAGCTTAAGATTTTCAGATAATCATATTTAATTACATCAGTTTAACATTCTGCCTCAAAAATTCCCAAATATTGGTATATGAAAGGTTGTTTGAATTTAACGCAGGATTCCTTGAATTCCAGGCTTTTTCACATATGGTCATTTTGACAGATAATGAGAAACGCGAATACAAAATATCTAGATTAGATCAGTTTTACGATTATATTCTGATACCTACAAGACATTCCCAAATGTACCATGTCCTTTGATATATATAAAGTCCACAGCTGGAACGAGAAAAGTTTATTAAAAGTCAATTCATTATCATCAAAGAGTTTTTTCTGATTTGGTGGTTTTGGTCATTTTAGCAAATTCCTTGTAGTGATATATGTCCAAAAGACTGGTTTCACCGTCTGACTATAACAATGCATCAATCACGTTACACGCTGTAAATTTGTGGCACCTATAGACTTGGTGGATGTCACATGCGGCACAATATTAATATATAAAAACCAAAGATTCAGTTGGCAGGATTCGAAACTATTGCATCGATTCACAAAGCATTTGAGACCTCTCTAAAAGGAACACCCTTTTAACCATAGTCTAGTACTATATACGGCAAACGGCGGTTGGAGAATTTGTTTTGGGTTGGGGTTTTTTGCATTTGGTATTAGCAGTTTACTACTTGCAACAAGGCTTGACGTGCACCCGGGTACTAGCATTTCGTTAGGAGAATCTTCGATTCAATACATGTGGTACGTAAAAACTCAAAGCGATAATTGGCGAAATTATAACTTACTGCATATATTCGAGTAACATCGGACAGTCCGTAGTCTTAAGGCCGCTATTTTGTGTTTTAAATTCATTTAATTTTGACTTATTACAACCATTGGGACGACCAAAAAACACGTTGGATATGCCGACAGTTTTAATTTAAATATTGGTCGGTTGGTTTGGTGATGTGTGTTTGGAGTTTTTATATTTTTTTCATAATGTTTGTTTTTTTGGGTGTTTGTTTTTGTTTTGTTTTTGGGTTGTTTTTGGGGATTTTTTTTTATTGTTTAATTTTTGTGGGGGGGGGGGGGGGGGCCTTTTTAATTTTCCTTTTGTTTATTTGTTTGTGGTGTGTGTGGTTTGTTTGTGGGTTGTTGTTTTTTAAGAGGATTTGGGTGTGTTTTGTTTGTTTTTGTTTTTGTTTTGGTGTTCTCTTTTTTTTCTATTAAACAAAGTTAATTAATAGCTCAAAAAACAAATATGGTAGTATCAGGCTATGTCTAATGTTTTATGCGAAGTACAAATTAACGGTTAAAAAACCCTATAATAGCCGAAAGATGTTTTAACATTGCTTAATAACTGGGGTCAACGATCTTGATTGGTCTCGCCTTTCTGAACCTGGCATCGGTTCATCGTTTGTCTGACATTGTTCATGACCATGGCTTGTAGATTGTAAAGTGCCAAAATCTCGTATGCGACTGTAGACTTTGTCTGAGAATTAATTGAGCCTGAACACACTGCCCTGTGTTTTGACGCTGTAATTCAATGCCAATAATATACATATAAACCCGATGTTCTGTTTGCCACAGATGTTTGCCTTTGTTATTTCTGTTTTGTTCATATTAGTGCTAGTGTTTTTCTATTTGGATGAGTGTCGTTAGATTGCCAATCAAACAGTTGTGTGTGATGAAATTTAAGACGATGTCTTTTGTTTGTGATTGTTCTGCAAATTGGAATGGAATGTTGTTGACGCTCGATGTTAATGTTGATTTGATGATGTATCTATGCACTGTGCAAATGTGATCTTGTTAAATATGAAAATAAAACAAAAATAAAATCATTATGTCTTTGTCCTGTTTGTTTCAATGTACTCACAACGTCGTTTATATATGGTCAAAATAAGCTATTTTAGCATCATTCTGAATTTGGATTTCAGCGCGGTGGTTGCAGAAGAATCAGTTTGTGTTATTGGCTACATCTACAGTTGGCTTTTACACGTTTGGGGAAAGGTAATGCAAGCATGTTTCTTCATCTAAATGTATTCTTTAATATGTTGTTTCTTAATGAGAGGGTTTAGAATCTAATGAATGTGGTTTCACATTTTCAGTGTGTATTTTTGTAGAAGTTGTAGAAAATCAACATTAACCTTAAAGGTTCCTCCGGATGGTACCTATGGCGCGGACATTTTCTCTCAGATACATCAACTATTAGCATTAGTTTTTAAATTAAGTTGTGACTTGTTTTTGTGTAATGAGTAAATGTGAAGATACTTTTCATGGGAAACATCACGACCTTGTCGAAACATCTTTTTTCCTGCCTTGTTTTAAACGATATGGTAAACCTCGAATATGTTTAGAACGTATCTAGAGTTGATGATGTTTATGTAACAGACCAGTAACGAGGAAGGAAATGTTTTCATTTAATGGCGCATTGACACATTTTATTCACGGTTATATGGCGTCAGACGTGGTTAAGGACCGCACATATATTGAGAGAGAAAACTCGCTGTCGCCACTTCATAGGCAATTCTTTTCGATTAGCAGCAAGGCATCTTTTATATGCACCATCCTACAGACAGGGTAGTACATACCACGGCTTTTGATATTAGTATCATTCGAGGTGCACTGGCTGGAACGAGAAATAGCCCAATGGGCACACCGACGGGGATCGATCTCAGATCGACCGCGCTTCAAGCGAGCGCTTTACCACTGGGCTACGTCCCGCCCAGAGACCAGTAACAAAGCAGCAGACTAGTATTTCGATAATTTAAAAAAGCAGAGTGACTTGTCACTAAGATCTACTCTTGATGGAGAAGTTTTATCTGTGGTTGGTCCACGCCCCTCTCAGCCGTATTTTAAACTAATCTCTAACTCGACTCATGTGGTGGACCTTTTTTTTTTTTTTTTTTTTTTTTGGGGGGGGGGGGGGGGACAGGCGCGTATGCATGAGGGTGGGTATAGGCTGACGAGAGAGCTATTTAGGTGGGGTTGAATCAGAAATGTACACCAATTTTGATGCCACGATCTAAAGAGAAGTAATGACATGGCCACTCATGGACCTACGGGTTATAATTTTGTATGGTGTGAATGGAAAAAAAAAAGTGGATTAAGAATATATATTTTTTTAAATGTTTTATTTAACGACGCACTCAACACATTTTATTTACGGTTATATGGCGTCAGACATATGGTTAAGGACCACACATATTGAGAGAGGAAACCCGCTTCATGGGCTACATTTTTCGAATAGCAGCAAGGGATCTTTTATATGCACCATCCCATATACAGGATAGCACATACCATGTCCTTTGTTATACCAGTCATGGTGCACTGGCTGGAACGAGAAATTAGCCCAATGGGCCAACCGACGGATATCGATCCCAAACCGACCGCGCATCGAACGAGCGCTTTACCACTGGGCTACGTCCCGCCCCGAAAAAAAGAAGAAAAAAGGTAAGAATATGAATACGATGCATTAAAGGGACATTCCCGAGTTTGCTGCATTGTAAGGTGTTTCCGACTAATAAAATATTTCTACGATTAAACTTACATATTAAATATATTTCCTTGTTTAGAATTTCAGTGTTTGTATATTCAATGTGTTTCTGATCGTCTTAATATTTATAAGAAGCCCAAACTGGATTGTGTCTTCAAATAACTTCGTACGTACGAAAAAACAATATTTTAGGAAATAAAATGAAATTTAACCTAGTACCAATATTAGAACGATCAGAAACACGTTTAATATACAGCCACTAATATTTTATGCAGAAAAATATATTTGATATGTAATTATAATCGTTAAAAAGTCTGTTAGTCGATAACATCTTAAAACTTGCAGCAAACTCAGGAATGTCCCTTTAATGTAGGCAAATAAAGTTATCTGCAGATAATTTCGTCCGTGCTTCCTGGTTTGAGGCCATGAGTAAACATGATAAGCTATCGGAATAAACCAACCCTTTTATTTTACTGCACCGAAACTACATATAATAAATGCTTTATTTAATCAAGTATTATGAAAAGGATTCATAGTATACCGGTAGAATCCTCATTCCAGTGTAACTAGTTCGTGTGAATTACGTGTGAACATATTCTGTACGTGACAAACGGTTAGGCATGTATTATTTAACTATAATGGCGTACGTACTTTTATGGATTGTTTTTTATTTTGTATATATGAGTGATATACATAAGGTTAGACGTTAATAACGTATGTCTGTTTATTTGTCTGTCTGTCTGTCTGTATTATACCCAGAGACGGATGCAGGATTTTATAGGGAGATAATGAAACTTTAGAAAAGGCTCCTAAAATACTCCAAGGTACAATATATTATATACTGGTAGTCTTCTACATTACGGCCGTTTTGGTCTCATGTGCGACTCTTTGGTTTTTTTAATTTGGCGACTAAAACATTTCATACTATATATATAAAAAATAGAAGTAGGCGCCTTCTGGCGTCTATAGTCTGTCCCATCCTTCTACAAAAGTTTTGTTTTGTTAATAATGTCAGTTTGGTTTGACGTAAGAAGAAAAGTAAAACTGTTTTGGAAACAACATAAAAATACTATTTTTGTGTGCACGTTACAAAACAATCGGCTCAGAAATAAATACTCCGTAGTAAATTATATAGTATGAAAAGGGGCTATAAATTGGCGATAAGCTATGGAGAATTGTGCACGGTGGTAAAATAGTTTCAAATATTGATGATCTATTTGTAAATTGGTAAATAATAATAAAAATATAGTCTAGATAGCAGCTTTCAGTTTTAGGATTAGGTGTTAACAGGTTCCAATGAAAATATAGTTTCATATACATCACATTGTATGCAAATGGCTTATCACTGGCCTTGAACATGCTGGCTAACGGCTTTTGTTTCAATATGGATTAACGTTCACCAAAGCTGTCGTTTGCAAACATTCTCAAATTATATCAACAGTTTAACTTCAGGTTTTCTACAGGGTCGAATGTACAAAGCCTGGTTTTTATAGGGGTTTTTCACGCGTGTAACATATATTTTAAGTTTAGAAACGTCTTCGTAAGTTCGGCCCTAGGCTAAAGCAGCTAAGCGCTCTGTACACCAATGTAGCAGTCTTTTCTGAAACATGATTTTGTTCGGAAAACTAAGGAATGGTTAAAACCGTCACTTTGTTTAATCAGTATATAAATAAAAACTTTCTGGTGTCAACATTTTATGAATGAATGAATGAATGAATGTTTAACGACACCCCAGAACATAAAGTACATCGGCTATTGGGTGTCAAAACATAGCATACGATGGTCAACATCAATATAAAATTCTAAAATTATTAATAAAAACAGTGTAGACATCAATAAAAGTCACATTTGTGAAAGACACAATTAAGCATATTAAATGTAAATAACAAAAAAATGAAATCTTCAAAAAACTAAATAAAAATAAACGCAATGGTCAGACATGAATACAATGTAAACACACCTATATTTAACTGAATTATTAAAAAAAAAAAAAACGAAAAAAAACAACAACAACAACAACAACACCTGAGCAAAAACTAGATTTGAAAGTAAACAGCTGCGAACGTTCAACACTACATACGAGAAGTTGCTTCTTCGAAAAGACCAAAACAAACGCTGTGGTCAGACCCCGAAACAGTATCGAAATAATGATATATATAACAAGTTTCCTTATATGTTTATGTATTAGTGAGATATAAAGAAATAGTTTTGGTTCAGTTGTTATTGATGTACCTCGGTGGATCCATTCAGCTGATTGGATGTTTTCTCGTTACAACCAGTGCACCACAACTGGACAAACGTCGTGGTATGTGTTTTACTGTATACGGGAAAGTGCATATAAAAGATTCCTTGCTGCATTAAACAAAAAAGTAGCGAGTTTGCTCTAATGACTACGAGTCAGAATTACCAAATGTTTGACATCCAATAGCCGACGATTAATTAACCGATGTGCTCCAGTGGTGTCGTTCAACAAAACAAACTTCTACTTTTTTTGGATGTTTTAATTTATTATTGATTTTATGTCCTTGACTGCAGTTTAATAATTATGAACTCTTTGGTCACATTTGTCATATGCTGAACGTTTTCAACAAATCTATAATGTAAATATTGTGCTGGACTTTATCATTAAACAAACTTACCTCTTATCAATCAAATTAAGCTCCAAAAACAACACTGACGAATCTTTACATGTAGAAAAAAAACCCAAATATGGACTCGTATGAAAGTTTGTTTTCTTTAACGACACCACTAGAACACATTGATTTATTAATTATCGGTTTTTTAATGTCAAACATATGATTATTTTGACACAGTCATTGAAAGAAAACCCGCTACATTTTTCCATTAGTAGCAAGGGACCTTTTATATGTACCATCTCACAGACAGGATAGCACATACCACGGCCTTTCATATACCAGTCGTGGTGCACTGGCTGGAAAGAGAAATATTGCAATGGGCCCACCGACGAGGATCGATCCTAGACTAACCGCGCATCAGGCGTGCCCTTTACCAATGGGCTACGTGTCGATCGTGGACTCGTTTTATGCTGTAAAATACAGACAACGTATAACGTTGTTAATATCGGACACAAAGTTACGCATACATTTATTACAGTTGTGTTCGCAAACAACAAGAATCCTTAAAGGGACATTCCTTAGTTTTCTGCATTTTTTAAGATGTTATCGACTAACAGAGACTTTTTGACGATTGTAATTACATATCAAATATATTTGTCTGCATAAAATATTAGTGGCTGCATATTAAATGTGTTTCTGAGCGTTCTAATATTTGTACTAGGTTAAATTTCATCTTATTTCCTAAAATATTGTTTTTGTCGTACGTACGAAATTATTTGAAGACAAAATCCCGTTTGGGCTTCTTATAAATATTAAGACGACCAGAAACACATTGAATATACAGGCACTGATATTCTAAACAAGAAAATATATTTAATATGCAAGTTTAATCGTAGAAATATTTTATTAGTCAGGAATGTCCCTTTAAATTTAATTAGCCATCAGCGGCCATTTGTTTCCTTACTTGTCACGGTAAAGTCCACCAAATTCTGGAGATGTGTCAGGCCTGTTGGGCTATTTCTCGTTCCAGCCAGTGCACCACGTCTGGTATATCAAAGGCTGTAGTATGTGCTATCCTGTTTGTGGGATGGTGCATATAAAAGATCCCTTGCTGCTAATTGAAAAGAGTAGCCCATGAAGTGGCGACAGCGGGTTTCCTTTCTCATTACCTGTGTGGTCATTAACCATATGCCCGACGCCCGACGCCCGACGCCCGACGCCCGACGCCATATAACCGTAAAAAAAAACATTTTCCTCCCTTCCTTCCTCTGAACAGATGAAAAACCTGTATGCAATGTTGTTGTTATGATGTCGGTGGTTGTTTTGCTTTTGTTTTGTGGTTGAGTTTGTTTTGTTTTGTGTGGGGTTTTTTGTTTCGTTGTTTTTGTGTTGTTTTTTTGTGGGGTTTTTTTTGTCTTTTTGGTTGTGTGTGTGTGTGTGTGTGTGTGTGTGTTGTGTGAGGTTTTGTTCTGTTTTGTTTTGTTTTGGGGGTTCTTTTTGGGAGGTGTTAGTTTTTGTTGTTGTTTGTGGTGGGGTTTTTTTTTTTTTTGTTTTTTTTTGTCAGGAGAATATGTGGGGTTTTTTTACTTTGTTGGTCTTGATATTTTTTCCAATTTGTGATTAAGTGGAATTCGAATCTGCATTGGGCACAAGATACGGCCCTGATCACGTATTACGGTTTTGTCATTTCAGTTTATAAAATTATTTAAAAATAATTATCAAGGCTGTTACTGGCGTAAATTCACAAAGAGATGCTATCAGATACACTGAACCAGAAATCGCAGTAACACGAAAACAGCACCTGCCGGCTTCCCGTGTCTACACTGGCCAACTGGCGAGGATTTGAAGAAAAAAAAACGATAAATATTTCATAACCAACAAGGTCACTTTGTCCAAGGCTAACAGCCGAGACTTGCTTTGTTTGCATGCATCATATTCATAAGGTCAATGTTTGTTTGATGAGATTGCCAGTAGTCTCATAATTGCCATTGTTGCATGCGAAAGCAGCACAAATATTAAAATACGTCGGACTGGAATTTGAGAATTCCGTGCCGACATGAAGTTTGGGATAGCCAATGTTAACCTTAGGACGACGGTCGAGTGTAACTAGCAGATCAATTGGAAGCTGAAGTATTTTCAGTCCTCCTTTCGCACGTTTGTGACAAGTAATAATTCTGACTCGTTTTCTTTCTCTTCTCTCTTCTTCGTTTGCTTATTCTTCTTTTGCTTCTTCTTTTATTGCTTATTCTTCTTTTGTTTCTTTTTTTTTTTTTTTTTTTTTTTGCTTCTTCTTCGTTTGCTTATTCTTCTCTTAGTTCTTTTTGCTACTTTTCTTTGTCTTCTTTTCTTTCTTGTTCGTCTTCTTTCTTTTTTTTCTTTTTTTTGTTGCTTCTCTTTTTTTTTCTTTTTTTCTTCCTCCTCTTCTTCTTCTGCCTTCTCTTCTTGTTCTTCGGTCTGGGATCGATCCCCGTCGGTGGAACCCATTGGGCTATTTCTCGTTCCTGCCAGTGCTTAACAACTGGTGTAACAAAGGCCGTGGTATGTACTATCTTTTCTGTGGGATTGTGCATATAAAAGATCCCTTGTTGCTAATCGAAAAGAGTAGCCCATACTACACGTACTACTATTACTACCTCTACTACTACAACTTCTACTACTACTATTACTACTACTACTACTACCACTACTACTACTAAAACTACTACCATTACTACCTCTACTTCTACTACTACTATAACTACTACTATTACTACCTCTACTACTACTACTAAAACTACTACTACTAAAACTACAACTACAGCTACTATAACTACCACTAAAACTACTACTATTACTACCTCTACTACTACTACTACTACTACTAAAGCTACTACTACTACTACTGTTATTATTACTACTACTACTACTACTAATTACTACTACTATTACTACTAAAACTACTACTATTACTACTACTACTAAAACTACTATCACCACTACTAATCTACTGCCACTACTATTACTAATGCTAATATTAATACTAATTATAATTATGATGATAATGAATATCATTATCATCATCATAGTCATAATCATCATAGTTATCATAATCACAATCACAATCGTAATTATAGTACTACTTATGATAATATACATA
This sequence comes from Gigantopelta aegis, assembly GCF_016097555.1. Classification (NCBI taxonomy): domain Eukaryota; kingdom Metazoa; phylum Mollusca; class Gastropoda; order Neomphalida; family Peltospiridae; genus Gigantopelta; species Gigantopelta aegis. Next base: position 55,945,269 of record NC_054706.1, read on the forward strand.
GAATCATTAATAATGCTACCAAAAGTGTTGAGGACGATGTTGATGGAGGTGGTGGTGGTGGTGATGATGATTGCGATGTTGATGATGATGATAGTGATGGTGGTAGTGAAAATGATGTTGATGGTACTGGTGGTTTTGGTGGTTATGATAATGGTGGTAATGATGATGATGATGATGACGGCGTGGTGGTGGTTGTGGTGATGGCGATGGTGGTGATAATGATGGTAGTGGTGGAGGGTTTGGTGGTGGTGATGATGATGATGATGACGGTGGTGATTGTTGTGATGGTGGTGGTGATGATGATGGTAGTAGTTGAGGGTTTGGTGGTGATAATAATGATGATGGTGATGGTCGTTGTTGTTGTTGTGGTGGTGGTGGTGATGATGATGATGGTAGTGGTGGAGGGTTTGGTGATGATGATAATGATGATGCTGATGCTGATGATGATGATGATGATGACGTCATCAACGATCACAGCAAAGCTGAGAACAATATTAGTCACTCATGACTACGATGTTGGTTGTACTGATGTAGACGAAAATATCAATACAATGACAACACTCACGACGACCACCATCATAACCAATGAACCATCTTACGTCCTGCGTTATAGGAGGCATACATTATAACGCCTTTCTTTCCGATTATCAGACACTTGCTGTCATTGGCCAGAGTTCAAAAACTCGAACTACAAATTGGCAATCGTGACAGAAGAGTACTCAAAGCTTAACGGGCGTCCTTGTATTTCTCATACCTCTCATCATTGCCATAGCCTTGATGGCAGTCATAAATTTAACACAATTTATGTTTTCGTTGTATTTTATGTTCGTCTAATATACAGGTTTTAACTAGCGTATTAAAACACAACACGGGTCAAACGATCGCCTATTATGTTTCAACTGACCCACGACGTTCCCCTCTTTGCGTTCTTAATATGACATTTGGAGACTGTGTAATATATTACGTTAATATTGAATAATGCAACGTATACTTTGTTGGGGTGAGGTTAAGGGGGTTGGGGGTGGCGGAGGGGGGGGGTATTGGGAGCAACCGTATTTCCCTCTTGATAGTATCTGTAGTTATTTAAATTGCAGTTTTAAAACAATTACTGTATTGATGTATGAATATCCATATAGTGTATGTAATAATGTATGTCGGATTTGACTATTACATACATAGATATCAACGCACTGGCGTAGGGGATAATTAAATTCTTTCTGGCCTGACAAATTGTTTCATGCCGTTGCTGGTAATCGAACCTGTAGCACCGAATCGCCTGCAAATTGCAGACTTGCCACGATACGTTCTGAGCTATCCAGACATTTTTATATATATATATATATATATATGTATGTATGTATGTATGTGTGTGTGTGTGTGTGTGTGTGTGTGTGTGTGTGTGTGTGTGTGTGTGTGTGTGTGTGTGTAGGTGTGTATGCCTGCAAATGGCTATCAGGTCGAGCGGAAAAACATCAGCTAGACTGGTTTAGGCGCCTCACCTTAAAGGACATACCCTAGTTTTTAAACACTAACGCATATTTTTAACTATTATAACCGTTTTTGATAACTTAAATCATACTTTACTTAGATTTTATTGTTAGGTTATCAATTTCCGTACATTCGAAGTGTTTTTGGTCATTCTGCTGTTTAATATCACAAAATGCATTATTCATATTTTTAAAAGAGAAGTAACAGTTATGGAGTTTTAGTCTATTTTCAGAGGATATTTTACCATTTTAAAGTTACAGACTCATGTTTCACTCAATTGTAACTTTATCCAAATGTGTTACAGGTTTGTATATTAACTAAACTTAGTGTTAATTTTCACGGGTTGAAACTAGGGTATGTCCCTTTAACTAAACTTAGTGTTAATTTTCACGGGTTGAAACTAGGGTCTGTCCCTTTAACTAAACTTAGTGTTAATTTTCACGCGTTGAAACTAGGGTATGTCCCTTTAAACCAAATAGCTACGTCGGGAACCAATCAAATAGTACAAGAACGTTAGCAATTATTATATAACCATTCCCCACAGCTAATATACCTTACAATTTTGGCAGTTGTAAATTCTTATTAGAGTTCCTCTATTTTTTGACGAGCTTAATAATATGACATGTTTGGTCTCCTGACATGCTATTGTATAACTAGGAATTACTTTTATCGGGACAATGTTGGGAATGAGGGTTTCAACTGCCAACCATATCCAAATCTGTACTCATAGGTCTATGGCACTGCTCTGGTATGGGTTTTTACAGTTATGAACAAATGTGCAATATTTCACAAGACTATAGCTTTGTGATATATTAAAACAAAACCTCATCTTTTACTGGACCTTGATCAAACTAAATCGACAATAATGATGCTAAAGTCTGATAAGTGAAAAAACAACACACACTTTCAATCGAATTCATAAAAAGCAAGGAATGTTAAAGATATGGTTATTTGGTGTAAAAAAAAAGAAGATTATTTCGATACTTAGTCAAAAATATACTAGTAAAACAGGACCCACCGCCACCTCCACCACTAAGGCTACGTCTTCCGCAAAGGATATTTTATATGCGTTTTCCTCATAGAAGTAAACACATGCACGGTTTTTGGTATACCAGGTATGGGGCACTGTTTGGGACAGGAAAAAACCCCAGTGGGTCCACTAAGGGAAAACAATCCTAAAACCCATTACACCACAGTATCATTAAAAAAAAACATATCGATGTTTTAACGTCAAACTATGCTAAGTAATCTGAATGACAAAACCGTATTCCAAGATCAGTGTTGTATCTCTGCCCGATGCAGAGACAAAAGGATGTTTTTAGGCAAAGCGGTGATTGCTTCCATAATCCACTATCAGGTTCTTGTCCTTAGGACGATAAATGTCACCCACCCCGCAAAAAACCACTAGCTCCGGCCATGGCAATAAAACTCGTAATGCCACACAATCCCATACTGATAAGCTCATATAAATTGTTTTACAATCCATGGGCGTGTGCCTGTGTATTCATTTGTATCAAGCATATTGAAATTTACGATAGCCATAAAGCGCTGTCATTTGTCAAGTTGCAACTGCCTGTTCGGTAATTTTGTGAAAGCATTTTGTTTTTGGGCGGTAAGAATGAGCTTCTGTGGCTTGGCATAAACTACGGTGAAGTATATATAGCCACGCACTCCAACCTTTCAAATCAACGTCTTTACTCAGGGGACTTGTGGTATTCGCCAAGTAGATTTAAATTTTCAAACTTGAGTTTTATCATGTGACACATGCGTGTGCTGAAATCAATACTGTGAACCCGGGCTCTGTGTGTACATGAACGGATACGAACAGTCAAAGTTCGGGTGTCGTGAGAATACATTATACGCAGGTAAGTTTTGCTTTTGTTTTTAGTATGTACTATCAAAATCTCAATATTAATGTCACATTGGAGACACGGTTTTATTGGGAGATTGTTGAATTCATGAGCATGACACACGCATGACTGTCAATGACTTTTGTTCTGATAGAAACGGGTGTGGAGTGTGGGGTGTGTGGATATTTAAACTAACATGTGATTGTAAACAGGATGTGAATCACCTTTTGCTCAAGTACAAAGATTCAAAGATATATCATGTATATGGCTCCTTTTACAGTGTATATGCTTTTAATATGTATTAGTTTCAAAACAGAATGTTGTATCGAAATATCAGCCATTAGTTATGTAGGATTCCAATATAAGCATTTTGATTTTTTTTTTTTTTTTTTTTTTTTTTTTTTTTATATATCTCGTTCCTCCTGAAAAGAAAATTCTTAAAAATCTGTAGTTGGGAAACTTCTAAAGACATTTCACTCTTGTCCTGAAATTAAAGTTGATAATTGTTGATATGCATAATTTTATGATTTTTACGCTGATTTTTAAATACAATTATATATTTATTTGATAATAAGTTGCATATGAAAAAATCAAAAAGTATTCGAAATAAACCATTAAAACAATATCAGTATTATAAGACATTTATTTTCAATAGGTTAATAATATTTGCTTTCCTTAGAATCAAAGCCGTATTTGTGTCTAATGTGGATTGTTTTTTTGGTGGTCGGGGGGGGGGGGGGTTTTGTCGTTTTGTTTGTTTTTGGGTTTTTTTTTGTTTTTGGGGTTTTTTTTGGTGGGGTGGGGGTGTTTTGTTTCTTTTCTTGTTTGGGGTGTTTGTGTGTGTTTATTGGTGGTGGGGGGGGGTTGTTGTTGTTTTTTTTTTTTTTTCTGTTTGGGGGGGGGGGGTTCGCTCATAAAAGCAATTTTCCTGCGAAATTGTACAGCATATCAGCAACAAGGAAACAAATACACACATTAGGTGCCTAATACTGCGGATGCGTCCACTCTATGGTGTGATATTCAATATATGTAACAGCTTGAGGGGACTGGATCATGCTAAGTCCTGGGCACACATCCACGTGATAAACCTCAAACCCGTTTACCGAAAACTTCCGTAATCATCGACACCACAGTCCGTCCACACAAACACAGTGGGCTTTAAACCCAGTGGTTGGAAATCTCTCACTTGACAGTAACTTGGTCTAACGATGTGAAATTAAAACGTGTGTTCGTGTTCAACAATTCCAGTATTGTTTCAAGCTAGCACCAGGCACCTGTAATCTGTCAGAGCCGAGACGTAGCCCAATGGTAATAACGCGCTCGCCTAATGAGCAGTCGGTCTAGGATCGATCCCCGTCGGTGGGCCCATTCGGCTATTTCTCATTCCAGCCAGTGCACCACGACTGGTACATCAAAAACCGTGGTTTGTACTAACCTGTCTGTTGGATGGCGCATATAAAAGATCCATTGCTACCAATGAAACAATGTATCGGGTTTCCTCTCTAGTACTATATGTCAGAATTATAAAATATTCGACATTCTGTAGATGATGATTAATAATGTGCTCTAGTGGTGTTGTTAAACAAAACAACCTAATAATAATAATTGTAACTAGCGCCAGACATCTTTAAGCTAAAGCGGGATGTACTGCTCTGTGGAAGGGGGCTCGACTGAGGTGTGACGTGTTACAGGATCGATCGCGGATTTCCTCTTTAATTATTTGTGTGGTCCTTCACCATATGACCAACCCTAAATAACCGTAATTAAAATGTATTTAGTGCGTCGTAAAATAAACAATTTCCTTCCTTCCTTCCGTAAATGTAAGACAGGCGTATTCCATGACGTCAGCCCATGCGGAATAAATCGGTCTTGCAGGACCACGTGACTTCTGTTGTTTGCGCTGATATTGACATTGGGTGACGTCACATAAACGGCAAAATAATGCAAAAAATGCTATTTATATTTCATAAAAACAAGAAAACCTGCTGTCATAATGAAATTATACTATCATTTTCGGTTTATACTAATGGTATAAACTATTTTTGGGTACGATCTTTTCAATGGTTATGATTATTTTATTGTAAGATAAAAAAAATAAAATGTAGGCTTTTCTCGTTTTCCCCAAATGCTTGTTTTTCATCCACTGGATGGGAGAAAAATAATCCTCCATTATGTATCCATGTGGGACAGGACTATTCCACCCTCGGGTACATAATATGATGTCAGGGACGAGGCTTGCCTCGTCCCTGACAACAAGTTATGTACCCTCGGGTGGAATAGTCCTGTCCCACATGGACACATGAAGGATTCTTTTAATATATATATATATATATATATATAGTCCTACGCCATCGTTGTTAACAGTATTAACACCGTCTCTCTTACAAAATACAAAATACAAGGTTGTACTATATCATATAAAATCCCATAGGCGACATTGTTGACGTGTGTAGTTTAAAACACTATATGAAATATATTGAAAACATTATGTCCCCAAAAATATGGATACTCCAACCCTTCCCCCAAAGCATTAACTGAAGAAAGTGGAACCTTTCATGACCTATTTTCAATATGACTGGATGTTTTTACAACACCCCTGGTTTCGCACAAAACTGTGGTACCGGGTACCTAGTTTTACAGGTACCCCAAACATGTTTCAAGCACAAGGTTACCTGACACAGTCGTATTAGATGGAATAAAATTGCCCAGATAAAAACATTACTGACGACAAACACAGTCACATTTATTATCAATGACAGGACTGGTTTTATTAATCAAAAATTGTACCCCGAACTTCTTCTTTTAACTTATTTTCGTGCTTATGTCCAATTAAGGTTCAAGCACGCTGTCCTGGACACACACACTTGCGCTATCTGGGTTGTCTGCTTAGGACACTGAGTCAGAGGTTAGTGGTCTTACACCATCCCATTGAGTTGCAAACCCAGTACCTCCCATCCTTAAGTCTGAATAATCAGATGCCTTAACCACGACAACACCTAGGCCGGGGCTATTTCTCGTTCCAGCCAGTGCTCCATAACTGGTGTAACAATGGCCGTGGTATGTACTATCCTGTATGTGGGATGGTGCATATAAAAGATCCCTTGCTGCGAATCGAAAAGAGTAGCCCATGAAGTGGCGACAGCGGGTTTTCTCTCCCAATATCTGTGCGGTCCTTAACCATATGTCTGACGCCATATAACCGTAAATAAAATGTGTTGAGTGCGTCGTTAAATAAAACATTTCCTGAATTCCTTCCACCGAGGCCGATGTACCACGAACTTTGACCCAGCCGGATGTTATTTGGTTTAGCGCTACCATAAATATACTTCAGAATAATACTACATTTCAGTTCAGTAAATTAAATTTCATATTATATCGTATGTGTGTTATTCAAAAGATGATATTTAGCTGGAGAAACACAGTCATCTGTGCCAGTAACCTGAATATCTTCATGTTAACGCTGCCTAACAGAATGCCAATGTTTCCATATATCATCGTCATTCATCATTCAGAATATGTCAAGTGCGTGTACTCTAATAATCATATCTTGGTTAAACATTCGCTTGCCAAGCTTGTTTTCACTACAGTGCTTTCATGTACAACTCCTTAGATTATATAAACGGAATAGTTCTAGCATATAGCCTGGTAAAATATTTAAAAATTCATATTAAATATTAATAATATTTAAAATAATAATGTTTAAAATAAAATATTAATGGTGCTTATTATTATTATTATTATTATTATTATTATTATTATTATTATAATAATAATAATAATAATAATAATAATAATAATAATTAGGAGCGGGACGTAGACCAGTGGTAAAGCGCTCGCTTGATTCTCGGTCGGTCTGGGATCGATCCCCGTCGGTGGGCCCATTGGGCTATTTCTCGCTCCAGCCAGTGCACCACAACTGGTAAATCAAAGGCCGTGGTTTGTGGTATCCTGTTTGTGGGATGGTACATATAAAAGATCCCTTGCTACTAATGGAAAAATGTAGCTGGTTTTCAGTCTAAGACTCTATGTCAAAATTACTAATTGTTTGACATACATTAGCCGATGATTAATAAATCAATGTGCTCTAGTGGTGTCGTTAAACAAAACAAGCAAACTAATATTGTGGGTAGAATGATACAAATACATGGTGAAATGGTTTCAGGCCAGATAATTTTGCCCGAATATCTCTATCGTTTTCGCCCGAATTTGAGGATTTGCTTAAGCACTAGGGGGCAGTTGCACCCCCTCCCCCATCCCCCGCTGCCCTCCTGTCTCGTACGGTTATGTACGTAAAGAAAATACAGAAAACCTATTACAGGTAAAATTGGCGAAATTTGTAGGGTCTTTCCTACAATAATTATGTGTCTTCCCAAACCGTTCTGTAAAATATAAAACGACTATGTTCATTCCTAAATGTTAAATCCGTGTTTTCCATATATCGATTCAACTTATTCTATAAATAGCTTCGTGACAGAAGGATTAAGTAAACTCGTATCGTGTATGCGTCATGCTTACACATTCGTCTTAAATTCCCAGACCCAAATATTTAATCCCTGCATCCACCATCGGCCGAAGATTTCCAAGTGGCCAAGCATTCTAAAGATTCAACCCAATACTCTTGTAAAACATTTTAGACTTTTTTTTAGAAACTGATGTTTTTTTCTGTTTGTTATTTGTTTTGTTTTGGTGTGTGTGTGTGTGGTGGGGGGTTGTGGGTTTTTTTTTTTTTTGTTTTTTGTGGGTGGGTTGTTGTTGGGTTTTTTTTGGGGGGTTGGGGGCAGAGGGTGTTTGGTTGTGTTTTTTTCCTCTTTTGGGGGTTTGTGTGTGTATTATTATCCTTATTATTAACTTGCGTGAGAAAGGTTCATGATCGATTGGTATTAAGTAAAATGATAGTTCTGTATAGCGCTAAAAGAATCACATAAAACAAAACAATTGCAAACTACTGTACTGGTGGGGGTGGGGGTGTTTGGTTGTGTTTTTTTCCTCTTTTGGGGGTTTGTGTGTGTATTATTATCCTTATTATTGACTTGCGTGAGAAAGGTTCATGATCGATTGGTATTAAGTAAAATGATAGTTCTGTATAGCGCTAAAAGAATCACATAAAACAAAACAGGTTTTTTTCTTCTATCTATTGCAAACAACTGTACTGGGGTATGTAGCAATTAAAATCCCAAGACGGAATCTGTTAATTGTGCGCAATTTAAAGTCGCTGTTAGAAAAACCTAGAACCTTGCTAAATAGTTGAAAAGAACGATAGCGAATATACACATTAAATTTGTATGCATTACTGTAGCGACAAAAACATCTTATAAATTAGCAATGGATAGCTAAGGATTGATGATGGCGACGACGATGGTGATGATGATGATGAGATAAGACGATGAAGGAAGGAAGGAAAGATTTTATTTAACGACGCACACAACACATTTTATTTACGGTTATATGGCGTCAGACATATTGTTAGATGATGAAGGAGAACAGGAATATGATGATGATGAAGATGATGATGATGATGATGATGATGATAATGATGATGATGATGATGCCAACATAATCAGCACATATAATTATTTATACTCATGGGAACTATCTCTTTAGTTGTGGGGGTACAGTTTATTTAGGGATGCGAAGATTTTTACCTTGGTGACCCAAAACGCGATTTCCAAGCATTTGGAGAACATGGTGGCAATGTTTCAAATGACAATAATTGCAGGCGTTTTAAAAGTGTTTTTTTTTTAAATACACTAGGACAAAGAGTAAATTTTGTCGTCACACGCCTCTAACCATCTCCACCCCTCCCATTAATCTTCCGTTCCTACGAACTTGTCGTTATATTTTCATACATATTATTTTACCATTTTAGACATATAATAACAAGGCAAACACAATCGTTTACACACGACATATTGTTTTACGGTAAATATACACTGAAACACGGCTGTTGGTTGTCACTGAACACAGAATGGCGATGGCTTATATATTTGAATACCCCAGTTTTTGCGATCGTGTATGGTTCATTTTATAAATCGATGTCGCGCTTGAAATGTCAGTGGCGTTGGCAATGGGACGTCGCTCGCTTCTCCAGCGCGGTGTTGACGTAGCAAGCAGGTTATTTTCTAACCGACACACGAAGGCAAACAAGTCTGAAATCTTACACTAATCACAAGTGTTTGGCGTTCACAGTGCTGGCTAGGGTTTTATTGTTACTCAACGCTGATCTGGGTCATTCTGATAAAAAAACACTTGTTCGAACCATACGACCGTCAATCTCCCGATCTGTCTTATCTAATGCAACTGTAATCCACCTTCTTTTTCTTAACTGACGAAGGACTTGTATAAGACATATTTATTGGAGTATATAAGTTTTAACATTAATTGATTGAAGTGTATTGGGTTTTAAAAGAAGAGTGTTGTGGTTGTTTTTTTCTTCTTCTGGAAAAGGATTTGTCTATGGACAAGGATTTCATTGCCTTATGTCTTAATGTCATAAGTGACTGTTCTGAGATATAGATAACAAACATGTGAAACAGTTTCTCAAACTGTTTATGGTGGATCGTTTTACTGGTGTGACCAGCCATAAACAAGCGAGTAAATACAGGTGTATAAAGAGAAAGGTGTCTTGCTAGAACAGGTGAGTTAAGGATAGTGTTTTCGGAAAGGAAAGCTATGTGTGTTTAATCACCCAGCACATTGTTTAATCAGCGGCGATTTCGTATTTAATATGTAGTAATCAAGGCATATGCAGGTACGGATGTATAGAGGGTCAGTCGTTTTTAACGTTAATATAAAGGTCGGGACGTAGCACAGTGGTAAAGTGCTGGCCTAATTCGCGGTCGGTCTAGGATCGATCCTCGTCGGTGGGCCCTTTGGGCTATTTCTCGTTCCAGCCAGTGCACCACGACTGGTATATCAAAGGCCGTGGTATGTGCTATCCTGTCTGTGGGATGGTGCATATAAAATATTCCTTGCTACCAATGGAACAATGTAGCAGGTTTCCTCTCTAAGACCATATGTCAAAATTACTAAATGTTTGACATCCAATAGCTGAAGATTAATAAATGAATGTGCTCTAGTGATCTCGTTAAACAAAATAAACCCTGTTTTGGGCTAATATAAAGTTTGTTTTGTTTATAGACATCTGTGACGGTACATGCTCTTAATTTCTTTTCGCCTGTGGCGATATTAATTGTTTTAGAGGGTCGTGTGCACTTGTTACGTAATACTTCTGCGCGACGGTCCTCGATCGGTACGCCTAATACACACCCTTAGCCAGGTGCGGAGGCCATGTGGCGAGTAGTTACGTAATACCTCTGCGAGTGCGGTTTTTACAACCGTGATTTGGCGACGATGGCGTCAGTAAGTCTGACGATCAGAGAGAAATAATACCGCTTGGTCGCGGTGGGAATATCAGATGATAGGGGGAGGTACCACCTTGTACCCCAGGCGAAGTTCTGATTTTATAATAAATAGCGAGTTTTTAGAGATATGGGGGAGAACCAAAAAGGAAGGTATCCCGGGGGAACGTGTCCGTCCGGACTGGTAAATATATTATTTCTGCTCTGTTGTATAACCTTGATGTGATTGATGTGACTTTTAATATTTTAATACTGTATTATACCAATATTCTTTAGACAGTGTCTTCGGTCATCTGACGAAGTAAATCGTAGTCTTACTGTTCTATATTTTATACGAGTATTTGGTAATATAAAGCTTAGCCAGTCATCCTAGAAGACCTAGGTAAACTGTAGGTTATTGTCTTTATTGTGATAGGTACCAGTATTAATTCTGTGTTACAAGGTTACTGAATGAGTAGTTAGGGTTAATTAAAAATTAACCCGTTAGGAATAGAGCTGTAATTCCTTTATTAATTAAGTTCCCCTGGAAGCGTTTCTCAATTATCACACGTTATTGAACGAGTAGTAAGGGTTAATTAAAAATTAACCAGTTAGGAATAGTGTTGTATTTCCCTTATTAATTAACTTCTCCTGGAAGCGGTTCTCAATTATCACACGTGTGGGTGTTGTGTCACGGTGAAGTGATTCGCATATTGTGAAACTAGACACCTAGAGATTAACTAATTAAGTGATCAGTTCTGGGTTGTTATTATTGTTGTTATTAATTAACTACTACGGCTGTACATTTGTCAGCGTAGGTTAATACAGATTCCAAAGTGTATTGTGTTTTGTTGTGTTTCTAGTGAACTAAACGTGCTATATTACATATACTTTATATAAGATCGTATCTCTGATCATACCTAGAGACGAGCCATACTAGGGTTTAACAGCCTGTTACAGAGAGATCTAATAGATATACAGTTAGGAGAGATATTTTGATAATCGTGTTTTATTCAGTTACGGGAATTATAGAATCCCCGTGACAACATCACTAGAGCACATCGATTAATTAATCATCTGCTATTGACTGTCAGATAGTTGGTGTATGTGACATGTATTCAACAGAAGAAACCCGTTCAGTAGCAGCAAGTGATCGTTTATATGCACCTTCCCATAGAAAGGACAACGGTGCATGCTACAACATGCATTTATATTTTAATGTATTTTCTTCTGTTTTTTCAGTGCAATATTTTTTAATGCATATATGGGCCATTTCTCTTTTTCCTGTTTTTTTTCTACATTCAATCTGTAACTGATCATGCTTTCTAAAACTGATCATTGTGGGTGGGAGATGGAGAGAGCATTTCAATTATTGCAAATCGTTTTTAATTATTATCTTTGGAAGAAAGAAATGTTTTATTTAACGACACACTCAACACATTTTATTTACGGTTATATGGCGTCGGACATATGGTTAAGAACTACACAGATATTGAGAGAGGAAACCCGCTGTCGCCACTTCATGGGCTACTCTTTTCGATTAGCAGCAAGGGATCTTTTATATGCACCATTCCCCCACAGACAGGATAACACATACCACGGCCTTTGATATACCAGTCGTGGTGCACTGGCTGGAGCGAGTATTATCTTTGGTTGACGTGTACATGTAAAACATTATTCTCACTAATTCCATTTGTTCCTCGATTTGGCGATATTCTTGAAGTCTCAATCAAAAGTATTTAGAGTTAACTGTTCCATTCACTAGGCACGATGCTACAAGTATACAATAAAGCAATACCACGGCCTTTGATATGCCAGTCGTGGTGCACTGGCTGGAACGAGAAATAGTCCGATGGGCCCACCGACGGAGTTCGATCCCAGACCTAAAGCGCACCGAGCCAACGCTTTACCACTGGGCTACGTCCCGCCCCATTTAAATTAGAAGCTACTTTCAATTTATTGTTTAGAATAACAATTTTCGTACACCCGATGTGTTTCCGATTATCCTGGTTTTTGTAATACCCCCAAAATACATTTTTAATCATTATAAAAACAACGCACGTACCTCTGAGAAATAACCGTTATCGAGCGAAACTCTTAGTCTATTTTCAGACGGTATATTCTCCTTTATACACCACAGATCTAAGTTTCACTCTACTGTAACTTTGTTCAGACCTGTTACAGGTTTGTAGATTAACCAAACGTAATGTCTATTTTCATGGGCTGAATCTAGGGTATGTGCCTTTAACGAGACATTTATGACTTTGCAGCCATTGAAATGTTGTTGTTTTTCTGCTAACTTAGATGTTTAACTTTACAGTTATGTATATTAACTTTTTTTTTTTTTTGCTTATAAATATATATATATAGATAGATAGATAGATAGATATATATAGATAGATAAATAGATAGATATACATATAGGACAGACAGGACAGATAGAGATAGAGATAGATAGATAGAGATAGAGAGAGAGAGAGAGAGAGAGAGGGAGGATCCCCCCCCCCCCCCCCCCGAGTGTCTTATGATATTATAATTTATCAGCACGAGTTGATAAAAGTATGAAATTCGAGGCTTGCCGAGGATTTTATACTTTTATCAACGAGTGCTGATAAATTATGATATCACAAGACACGTAGGGGGTATATACCGCTTATAAAAATAACGGAAGTGGTAGTGTTCATCATTAAAAGTATTTTTCTTGGACCCCGAAATTATATATACTTTATCAGCGCCGAGTTTAGTAAAAACGAAAAAAAGTGTCCAATATGAAATATCGGTGCTGGGTTTTGATTCATTCGATGTAGAAAATAAAAAGAATACAGACATGTTATCACGAAAGCGGGGCGGCAAAATTTAGGGGATCACCTTTATGTTTTTTTAGATATCTTGAAATCTTTAACAAAACTAAATATTAAAACATTCGGGGTATGTCTTACCGCAACATGCGACCACTACCCAACGATAGGTCGTTCACAGTAGCCCAAGTACTCGGGCTAGAATCTATAAACGGTAACCATGTAACAGAAACCTCTTGTTTTTCTCTCGCTTTTCTTCTGGTTTCTTTTTTAGGCTACATTCATGTATGGGGGGGGGGGGGGGGCTCGTTTAAATCGGAATTATCCTTTAAAAAAAAAAGTCAATTTCAAAATACTGTATAAAAATAAAATGAAAAAAGTACCGATTGCAAATCAATTGATTTGTAACTTGTGCGGGAATTAGAATAAGGTAATCACGTTCAATGTCATTTTGACGCCACTGGTTTGTTTTCAAAACGTGACGTGTTTGCTGTATTTTCAGTATATTGTAACATCTACTGGACTGTAGGTTTTATCATATATCATAAAATAATACACACTTTTTAAAGTGCTAAAGTTGTAGAGCCCATTGATTAATGTAATCATCGGCTATTGGATGTTAAAGGCTTTTGTAGTAATATCGCTGACCTATATTTCGATACAGCAGGAATATCCGCTAATCATTTTTCTATTAGTAGACAATGTTTTGTTACGGTGTTTTATAGCGCTAAACCATCCCACAGACAGAATAGCTGCAGTTACGACGGCCTTTGATATTCAACACAGTCGTTGTATAACTGTTGATGGGACGAGATAATGGAGCCCAATGTACCTCCACCGACGGGATATCGATCCCAGACCTACCGCGCATCAGGCGGGCGCTTTACCACTGGACTACGTCCCGCTCATCATCTAATACAGATACTGTTTCTTCCGTTTCCACTGTTCTTAGTCTTGGTTTCTATTTTGAATTCCAAAATGTGCCTCAAAGAGTAGGCCTACTTCAGGCTCTTGTAAAATTAAAATATACATCTGTAAGGAAAGAAAACCAACTCCTATACAAATGATGTGAAGTGAGTAAAGTGAACAGATATTATAATAATTTAATAATTATCACACACACGCACGCACGCACATACACACACAGCAATAATAATTATAATAAAATTTGGAGAAACAACCTTTCGAGAATTGATCTACTATACCTCCGCATGTTAATCTCTAGACCAACTTATGCAATGACGTCATGACGTATAATAAAGGTATATAAAAGAAACGTTTTTGTTACCGTACCGCAATATGTGTGCAGACGACAGTAAATTTGTTTGCAAACGATGGTAACATAAATAACTAAAATTGTAGTATTGTTACATATATATATATATATATATATATATATATATATATATATATATATATATATATATATATATATATATATATATGTAGGAAATGATTGTGTTTTCAGTATTTAGATTATAAATAGAAGTAGGAGTAGAAATAGTGGTGTTGATTGTAGTCCACAGAACAGATAGGCCTAACCGAGTGGTAGACCTATGCAACCCGATACGATCCTAATTTGATATTTGGTCTAACTTATGAATATTGTATATAACCTCTGGAAACGATGCTGAACTTTATGTTATGTATAATCATGTACGTTATAAAAACGTGTGATACTTGCATACCATATCGATATATAGGACTTCTCCCTATGCTTATAAATGTGTATCAAAGTACTGATGGTATCACTAACGATCTCGACCAATGTTCTCAGGTACAAAATGCAAAATAGTAACCAAACACTATTGTACATACAGATATATGTTTACTTCAAACCGAAGAAGATGTCATCTTCTACATTCTTGAAAACAAACAACGCAAACAGCATGTCAACTTTTACTTCCGCGTTTACGTGTGACGTCAAACTTTGAGCCGTGTTTGTACCAAGTCAAACTGGATTTTACAACCTAATACTTTTTTTAATATGTACGAATTATTGGGAGGTATAATCCATGTAAATTAGGAAGACAAAATAAAACCCATTGCATATAGAGACATACATATTCTATACAAGAAAATATAATTTGTACCCGCGTTTAAACTGCTGTATCACACAGAACCAATGTTAAAATGACTACAAAATTAGGAATGTGTTAGAAGACAATTCTAAACAACTTATATATATTTAATTTTAAACCATTTTACTTTACACCCGTTCCAAATCGCTGTATTTTATTTACAAAAATAAATATTATTTAAGCCAAATATGCATCTATACATTCACAAATTATATTATATCACACTGAAACCTACATTTTAAACAAATTATTATTATTAATTTATTGTTATTGATAGATATAGATGATATTTTTAAAGGCATTTTTATATAACAAAATAAAAAAATATATATATAGCATGAAGGAAAAATATTGGAAGTAACCATTAATGAGAACTTATAATAGCAACAATACAAACATTGGAGAAAAAACTAATCTCTTTAAATACTTGTAAGTTTAAAGGGACATTCCTCAGTTTGCTGCATTGTAAGATGTTTCCGATTAATAAAATATTTCTACGATTAAACTTACATATTAAATATATTTTCTTGTTTAGGATATCATTGTCTATGTATTCAATGTGTTTCTGGTCATCTTAATATTTGTAAGAAGCCCAAACTGGGTTTTGTCTGCAAATAATTTCGTATGTACAAAAAAAGAAGTATATTTTAGGAACTAAAATAAAATTTAACCTAGTACAAATATTAGAACGATCAGAAACACGTTTAATATACATCTACTAATATTTTATGTTAAAGTTTTTTAGGAAATAAAATGAAATTTAACCTAATACAAATATTAGGATGATCAGAAACACATTTAATATACATCCATTAATATTTTATGCAGAAAAATATATTTGATATGTAATTACAATCCTTAAAAAGTGTTTGTTAGTCGATAACATTTTACAAATTGCAGGAAACTCAGGAATGTCCCTTTAAGACTCCGCGTTTCGGAAAAATTCTCAAGGCCATTGCTGTTTGGTTAAACAGTTTTTGTGCCAAGATAATGCAGCTTCAATTCAAATCAGAAAAAAAATGTATTCGCTATTTTTTATAAGAACCCAAGCATTATATACTCTTTATGTCTTACAAATAACTTATCACCAGGACCAGTGGTACAGCGCTCGCTTGATGAGCGGTCGGTTTGGGATCGATCCACGTCGGTGGCTCCGTTGGACTAGGTTTCGTTCCGGCCAGTGCACCACGACTGGTATATCACTTACTAAGGCAGTGGCATGTGATATCCTGTCTGTGGGATGGTGCATATAAAAGATCCCTTGCTACTAATGGAGCGAGTTTCCTCTCTAAGACTGTATGTCAAAATTGCCAAATGTTTGACATCCAATAGCCGATGGCTAATAAATAAATGTGCTCTAGTAGTGTCGTTAAACAAAATAAACTTCTGATCATCAGTAACAGTACTACTGTGGTCACTGAGAAATTGTTTTACATAACAAAAAAGTTTACAAAATTAACTGTTTCCTCCTACCATGTAAAGTATGTTATAGACGTATTTATATCCATGATAATACGACATTTTTCACTATTAGTGAGTATTGTTGTTTTATCTTGATCGATGCTTTTACAAATTGACCAATGCTTTTACAAACTGACCAAACGTTTTTACAAATTGCTCATAAAATTGAAACAGTTTTGTTATTTCGAAAGCACTTTTTCTTTTTTATTTATGTCAAGCCATATTTTTATTTAAAAAAGACTTAAAATGGATGACGATACGAGAAATAAATTATAGCGATAAAGTTGGATTTACTAAATATTTTCACACATCGAGCCCTTTTGTGGGATCTGTGTATGTAACAGATACATCATACAACTAAATACCAAAATTAAATGTATCTGCTTTAAAACTTCGCATCAATATCAACACGCAGTTTGTTGCATAGACGTACTTCATACATTTAGATAATGTACTTTTATTTCAGAAAGTAGGTATTTAAGTACACGAGTTTATTTATTTGTTTGTTTGTTGTTTGTTTTGTTGTATTTTCTTCGTGGTTTTTGGGTGTGGTGTTTTTTTTTTTGTTTTTTTTTTTTTTGGGGGGGGGTGGGATTTGTTTGACATTGTGTTTAAAACAACGAATGTGTAAATAAATAACTTTTTAATTTACAATAATATTTTCCTTTCATAAAGTAATTTTATATTATAGAGACATTGTTTTACCATGCACCTTTTGTTGCAACATATATACAGTATTATCAAGGTGCTCGAATGTTTGTGTTAGATTAGAATGTTGATTTTATTTCTCAGTCTCTTTGACACAGCACTGTGTACATAATGATTACCAACCCCCCACCCCCGTTATCTCAGTTCGTGGTGTAAGTCAGGATAGATAATGGAATGAGAGGTTGCCGGGCGCTGTTGCGCGGTTTTTAATCTATAGGGTAATTAAGGGTTCATATCCCAATACAGGCTTGTACTAGGAATGAGTGTTCGGCTAAGTTAGGAGGTGTGTAGCCACTATATCGACGTATCTTTTACTAGTATCTAGCATAGCACAGAACAGTACAGCATAGCATGGCATAGCGTAGCACAGCATAGCACAACACAGCACAGCACAGCACAGCACAGCATAGCATAGCATAGCATATACTACTATAGAGTAGAATGGCGTAGCATACCAAGGTGTAGCATTGCACACAGTAGCGTAGTATAGCGTAGCGTAGCATAGCGTTGCTTAGCATCTTGTAGCAGGGCATGACAATAGCTTAGCATCGCAAAGAATAGCATAGCGTAGCGTAACGTAGAATAGCATATAGCATATAAAGCGTAACATAGCGTAGCATAGCATATAAAGCGTAGCATAGCACAGCATAGAAAACATAGCGTAGCATAGCTGTTAATGACAATATAGCGGGTTTCTATTTCTAAATTACAAAATGTTTGACATCCAGTAGCCGATGATTCATAAACCAATGTGCCCAAGCGGTATCACTAAACAAAACATACTTTTAGGAGAAAGACCCATATTGCATTAAATAAATGAAATGAGAGTGTTTGCAAGACGATGTATGAGGTTCGGTTTTCTGCTGTTGCATATATCACAGGTACAATCATTGTTAATATTTAGTAATAAAACTATGTAAGAACTTCAAAGCACAAACCAGTACAGGTATATGTAGCTATTACCGGTAGTAACGATAGGAAGAATTGTGGTGTGATGACTAAATATTTTAGTTGACAAAAATACCAGACATTGCCACCTTTGTTCATACAACACGGCTTAACATCACAGTATTTAATCAGCTGGTAATATTCGAGATATCAGGACTTTGTCATTCTAGTTATGCCTTGTGTGTGTAAAAAGCTTTAGTCGTCCAGTAGCTGGAATGACCGTCGTGGTGTTTTGAGACGGATCAATATTATCGAACCGAACGAGTAAATATAGATACCCCCCCCCCCCACCCCCTTCCATTCAAGAGTGCAGTCACATTTGCACATGGCTGTCGTCTGAGGAAATGAGTAGGTGAACCCATGAAACAGGTTCTTCGATGTCGTAATTGTTGCTGCTGTTGATGTGATGATAATGGCCATGGTGATCATGTTGATGATTATAATGATGATGACGGTAATAATGATGATGATGATGATGACGATGATGATGATGTTTACGATGATGATGTCGATGATGGTGTTGACAACAGCGATGTGATGATGATGATGATGATGATGATGACGACGGCGATGTGGTGGTGTTGATGTTGATAATGAGGATGATGATGATGGTGGTGATGATGATGACGACGGCGATGTGGTGGTGGTGATGATGATGATGCTGATGATGATAAAGTATTAATAGTTACCTTTATTTATCATGGAATCGGACCCCTCGGGAAAGAGTGTTACATTCGTGTATCAGCCAATGCACGTCATGTATCACATGTTGTGGTATGCGCTGTCCTGTTTGTTGGGCAATGTGGTAAGCACCCTTGGGCTTGTGAGATTTGCGCTGATATTAACCGCCCTTGAACCTTAGATGTATTCACGAAAATAGTCATCTCGCCAATCGTGTTATTAATTTAATTTTTTACAACTTATATTCGTGCTGTGGTCGGGATGTAGCTCACTGGTAAAACTCTCACCTGAGGCGCGATGGTCAGCGAAAGATTCAACCTCTGTGTTGGAGCCAAGTGGTAAATCGCTCCCTTGATACGCGGTCGGTCTGGGATCTATCTCCGTCGGTAGGCCCATTGGGACATTTCTCGTTACAGCCAGTGTACCACGACTGGTATATCAAAGGCCGTGGTTTGTGCTTTCCTGTCTGTGGGATGATGCATATAAAAGATCCCTTGCTACTAATGAAAAACAAATGTAGCGGGTTTCCTCTCCAAGACTATACGTCAAAAATTAACAAATGTTTTACATCCAATAGCCGATGATTAATATATCAGTGTGCTCTAGTGGTGTCTTAAACAAAACAAACCTTTAACGTTCATCATCATAGGCATTATGTAGATAACCCATACAACTCGAATAACAGCATGCTCTATTTTCTTTACTTACAGGAACATGTTAGATATCACTGTTTGGCGGAGCTTGGTTGTGGGTTTGCTGATATACGTCATACAAGGTAAGTCATTTAAATGGACGATACTGAGTTTGTTAGATATCACTGTTTGGCGGAGCTTGGTTGTGGGTTTGCTGATATACGTCATACAAGGTAAGTCATTTAAATGGACGATACTGAGTTTGTTAGATATCACTGTTTGGCGGAGCTTGGTTGTGGGTTTGCTGATATACGTCATACAAGGTAAGTCATTTAAATGGACGATACTGAGTTTGTTAGACATCACTGTTTGGCGAAGCTTGGTTGTGGGTTTGCTGATATACGTCATACAAGGTAAGTCATTTAAATGGACGATACTGAGTTTGTTACATATCACTGTTTGGCGGAGCTTGGTTGTGGGTTTGCTGGTATACGTCATACAAGGTAAGACATTTAAATGGACGATCCCGAGTTTGTTAGATATCACTGTTTGGCGAAGCTTAGTTGTGGGTTTGCTGGTATACGTCATACAAGGTAAGTCATTTAAATGGACGATACTGAGTTTGTTAGATATCACTGTTTGGCGGAGCTTGGTTGTGGGTTTGCTGGTATCTGTCATACAAGGTAAGTCATTTAAATGGACGATCCCGAGTTTGTTAGATATCACTGTTTGGCGAAGCTTAGTTGTGGGTTTGCTGGTATACGTCATACAAGGTAAGTCATTTAAATGGACGATACTGAGTTTGTTACATATCACTGTTTGGCGGAGCTTGGTTGTGGGTTTGCTGGTATACGTCATACAAGGTAAGACATTTAAATGGACGATCCCGAGTTTGTTAGATATCACTGTTTGGCGAAGCTTAGTTGTGGGTTTGCTGGTATACGTCATACAAGGTAAGTCATTTAAATGGACGATACTGAGTTTGTTAGACATCACTGTTTGGCGGAGCTTGGTTGTGGGTTTGTTGGTATCTGTCATACAAGGTAAGTCATTTAAATGGACGATATTGAGTTTGTTAGAGATCACTGTTTGGCGGAGCTTGGTTGTGGGTTTGCTGGTATCTGTCATACAAGGTAAGTCATTTAAATGGACGATATTGAGTTTGTTACATATCACTGTTTGGCGGAGCTTGGTTGTGGGTTTGCTGGTATCTGTCATACAAGGTAAGTCATTTAAATGGACGATCCCGAGTTTGTTAGATATCACTGTTTGGCGGAGATTGTTTGTGGGTTTGCTGATGTACGTCATACAAGGTAAGTCATTTAAATGGACGATACTGAGTTTGTTAGATATCACTGTTTGGCGAAGCTTGGTTGTGGGTTTGCTGGTATACGTCATACAAGGTAAGTCATTTAAATGGACGATACTGAGTTTGTTAGATATCACTGTTTGGCGGAGCTTGGTTGTGGGTTTGCTGGTATCTGTCATACAAGGTAAGTCATTTAAATGGACGATACTGAGTTTGTTAGATATCACTGTTTGGCGGAGCTTGGTTGTAGGTTTGCTGGTATCTGTCATACAAGGTAAGTCATTTAAATGGACGATACTGAGTTTGTTAGACATCACTGTTTGGCGGAGCTTGGTTGTGTGTTTGCTGGTATCTGTCATACAAGGTAAGTCATTTAAATGGACGATATTGAGTTTGTTAGAGATCACTGTTTGGCGAAGCTTGGTTGTGGGTTTGCTGGTATCTGTCATACAAGGTAAGTCATTTAAATGGACGATCCCGAGTTTGTTAGATATCACTGTTTGGCGGAGATTGTTTGTGGGTTTGCTGATGTACGTCATACAAGGTAAGTCATTTAAATGGACGATACTGAGTTTGTTAGATATCACTGTTTGGCGAAGCTTGGTTGTGGGTTTGCTGGTATACGTCATACAAGGTAAGTCATTTAAATGGACGATACTGAGTTTGTTAGATATCACTGTTTGGCGGAGCTTGGTTGTGGGTTTGCTGGTATCTGTCATACAAGGTAAGTCATTTAAATGGACGATACTGAGTTTGTTAGATATCACTGTTTGGCGGAGCTTGGTTGTGGGTTTGCTGGTATACGTCATACAAGGTAAGTCATTTAAATGGACGATCCCGAGTTTGTTAGATATCACTGTTTGGCGAAGCTTAGTTGTGGGTTTACTGGTATACGTCATACAAGGTAAGTCATTTAAATGGACGATACTGAGTTTGTTAGATATCACTGTTTGGCGAAGCTTGGTTGTGGGTTTGCTGGTATCTGTCATACAAGGTAAGTCATTTAAATGGACGATCCCGAGTTTGTTAGATATCACTGTTTGGCGGAGCTTGGTTGTGGGTTTGCTGATATACGTCATACAAGGTAAGTCATTTAAATGGACGATCCCGAGTTTGTTAGATATCACTGTTTGGCGGAGCTTGGTTGTGGGTTTGCTGGTATCTGTCATACAAGGTAAGTCATTTAAATGGACGATACTGAGTTTGTTAGATATCACTGTTTGGCGGAGCTTAGTTGTGGGTTTACTGGTATACGTCATACAAGGTAAGTCATTTAAATGGACGATCCCGAGTTTGTTAGATATCACTGTTTGGCGGAGCTTGGTTGTGGGTTTACTGGTATACGTCATACAAGGTAAGTCATTTAAATGGACGATCCCGAGTTTGTTAGATATCACTGTTTGGCGGAGCTTGGTTGTGGGTTTGCTGGTATACGTCATACAAGGTAAGTCATTTAAATGGACGATCCCGAGTTTGTTAGATATCACTGTTTGGCGGAGCCTGGTTGTGGGTTTGCTGATATACGTCATACAAGGTAAGTCATTTAAATGGACGATACTGAGTTTGTTAGATATCACTGTTTGGCGGAGCTTGGTTGTGGGTTTGCTGGATATACGTCATACAAGGTAAGTCATTTAAATGGACGATCCCGAGTTTGTTAGATATCACTGTTTGGCGGAGCTTGGTTGTGGGTTTGCTGGTATACGTCATACAAGGTAAGTCATTTAAATGGACGATACTGAGTTTGTTAGATATCACTGTTTGGCGGAGCTTGGTTGTGGGTTTGCTGGTATACGTCATACAAGGTAAGTCATTTAAATGGACGATCCCGAGTTTGTTAGATATCACTGTTTGGCGAAGCTTAGTTGTGGGTTTACTGGTATACGTCATACAAGGTAAGTCATTTAAATGGACGATACTGAGTTTGTTAGATATCACTGTTTGGCGAAGCTTGGTTGTGGGTTTATTGATATACGTCATACAAGGTAAGACATTTAAATGGATGATCCCGAGTTTGTTAGATATCACTGTTTGGCGGAGCCTGGTTGTGGGTTTGCTGATATACGTCATACAAGGTAAGTCATTTAAATGGACGATACTGAGTTTGTTAGACATCACTGTTTGGCGAAACTTGGTTGTGGGTTTGCTGGTATCTGTCATACAAGGTAAGTCATTTAAATGGACGATCCCGAGTTTGTTAGATATCACTGTTTGGCGAAGATTGGTTGTGGGTTTGCTGATATACGTCATACAAGGTAAGTCATTTAAATGGACGATCCCGAGTTTGTTAGATATCACTGTTTGGCGGAGATTGTTTGTGGGTTTGCTGATATACGTCATACAAGGTAAGTCATTTAAATGGACGATCCCGAGTTTGTTTGATATCACTGTTTGGCGGAGATTGTTTGTGGGTTTGCTGATGTACGTCATACAAGGTAAGTCATTTAAATGGACGATACTGAGTTTGTTAGATATCACTGTTTGGCGGAGCTTGGTTGTGGGTTTGCTGATATACGTCATACAAGGTAAGTCATTTAAATGGACGATACTGAGTTTGTTAGATATCACTGTTTGGCGGAGCTTGGTTGTGGGTTTGCTGATATACGTCATACAAGGTAAGTCATTTAAATGGACGATCCCGAGTTTGTTAGATATCACTGTTTGGCGGAGCTTGGTTGTGGGTTTGCTGATATACGTCATACAAGGTAAGACATTTAAATTGACGATCCTGAGTGTGTTGCACTGTAAGATGTTTGCGTTTAATAACAACTTTTAACGACTACAATTATTAAATATATTTTCTGGTTTAGAATATCAGTGTCTGTATGTTCAATGTGTTTGTGGTCGACTTAATATTTGTAAGTAGCTCAAACTGGATTTTGGTTCCCAATAATAATTGATATACGTCATACAAGGTAAGTCATTTAAAATTAATTTCTTACGTATGAAAAAGACATATTAGGAAATAAAATGAAGTTAAGAACTAGTACAGAACAGTAGAACGATCAGAAAAAAATTCTCTTTTAGTTTGGTAACATGTTAACATTTAAATGCAACACACATAGTAATACACAAGAATCCCCTCTTCCTCAAACATATACCACTTAAAAGAAAAACCCGTCATAAAAATCAACCCGCACATTTCAAGTGTACACACGACACATTTTGCACTTTGTTAGCCATTGTTAGCTGAGACTAATTGCAAAAGTCATTTAAATGGACGATACTGAGTTTGTTTTGTTTGTTTCCGGTCTTACTATTCTATTTTGTTTATTTCATACAAAAAAACGAAATTCTCTTATCTTTTTCATTGATATGTCCAGCAAATTACCACACTGTTTGGCATCACGTGCCTGGAACCCTATTAATTAGACCGGAAAACACACCTATCCGCCATTAATCTTAATATTTTCGAAATAGAGAATACAATATGATTGGTATTTTGTTAAAACATTATAACTTTCAAGTCGTTACGGAGATTGTTTCAAAGGTGTCGTCAACAAGAGAAATGGCATATGAATGAATGAATGAATGAGTGAATGAATGAATGGACGATCCCGATGGATATCATGCGTGGCGGAGATTGTTTGTGGGTTTGGGTTTGAGTGAATGAATGAATGAATGAATGAATGAATTAATTAATTAATTAATTTATGTTTAACGACGCCCTAGCACGAAAGAAAATCGGTTTTATTTGTGTGTCGAGTTTGTTAGAAGAAAAAGGTATATGGACGAGACAATGTCAATAAAACACAGATATCATTGTCAAAACAGTGAATAGAATGGACGATAATGAATGAATGAATGAAAGTCTCTATCTCTATATCTGAGGATGCTTCAGTTTACCTGATAGATCGCATGGGTGGTATCAAGTAGCAGACTGTGATTTGTGTTTAACTGTTTGGCGGAGATTGTTGTTTTTTGAAGGTCTAAATCTTGGTAAACCTGTCGGCTACTGATGAGCTCAAACACTCGTCTAACGTTTACAATTGACTGTTAGAGCATCACTGAAAATGGCCTCGTCGAACTCAACAACTGGTTTACTCGAGGTTGTCTAATAAGTAGTGAACAGACCGTCGACATTATCCTCAAGAAGAAACTCGACTTTGGCCATGTGATGGGTGGGTATCGTGCACGATCACTGGAATAGTGGATCTCTTGGCTTTGTACTGTGTTATATGATAATGGACTGAATGAAGTCATTTAAGTCAGATCCATTAGTAGTACTAGTAAATTGTGACCATCTTGAAAAAACCCAGTATTATTAGAATGAATGAATGAATGGAATGTCGCATGGGTGGCTGACATTATGTTTGTCTTGGTAATAAGTCGGTCACAGTAACATAACATATCCAGGTGAACAGACCGTCGACATTTCCTGCAAATGGGAAGATTAGTCTGTACTGTGGATGGACCGGCATTAGTAGTACTGTGGACCATCTTGAAAAATGGCTGCGGTTATCTTGTAAAGGACCGGCAATGTGTGGTATGCCTAACATCATGTAAATTTTGTAATACGTGACCTAACAACATTTACACATAAATTTCACGCGTGCACGACTTTTCTATACTATACTGCTCTACAATACTGGCTACTGCGAATTTAGGTCTTGTGATAGTAGATTTAACCAAAGTATGTGTTATCAGCTATCATTCGACCAATCAAAATGCTGCTAAAATAATCAATTATAGATAAACAAGTGGAATAACATTCCTCGATGAAAGTTTTTCTAAAAGTTTTATATATATATATATATATATAATATCTTACATTTTCAGTGCAATCAAAGTATGTTATATTTTTTCACATCACATACTTTAAGAATGTGATAACTTTGCAAATTAGATGTAAATTAATCGAGGTTTCGGCACTAGGTTTATTGAAATTTAAGCAAACGTACCAGGGTGACACTCCAAAATTGACGTATGCATTCATAGTCATGAAATAAAAACATTTCAATAGCAATTTTACACTGAAAGCTGTCCAGCGTTCAGAAAGCAAAAAATGTTATGCACTAGTTTATTTTGATATATAAATCCAAAATGACGTCGTTCATTTCCATTCAAAAATACACCGCGCCACATATTCTTACGTCATTTGAATATCGCGTAATGGCTGACTGAAATTAAAGTTCGGTATACTGTTTACAAAAACAGTTTGTATTAAACTTGATATTATATGATAAAGAGATCATTACTCGCATAATACAATTTTTACTCCTAATATATGGTATTGACGATACCGAAAAACACTCTGGCTATAACTGTTCTCGATGAACGTTTACCTGGCTAATTATTCATAATGGTAGCAGGTTGTTTATATATACATGTAGTTAAGTTAAGTTTTCATAAGATAAAGTGCATATGGTCCACATTGATTCAGTTGATATATAATTCCTTTCCGTACTTTGTTTTCTTTCTTTTTAATAATGAGTAAGACGTTTGTACAAACAGGGGCGGATACAGGAAATATTTGAGGAGGGGGCTCAGAGAAAAGGGCACATGGACCAATTTGTGAAAAGGATAATCCGATGAAATTTTAAATAAAAAGCCAGAAAAAGAGGATCTTGGGTACACACACACACACACACACACACACACACACACACACACACACACACACACGTCTGGGTCCGCCTGACCAAAAAGTAGCATTTTACGAAATAATCCAACTTCAGTCGGCATAATATAAAGAGAATCTAGTGTCCTAAGGAGTGACAGTCCTCCTGTAAACAAAACATCTGACAGCGATTCGTGGAGTCAGTCATAACCTTATCAATACTCTTTTGACTCTAGTCGTGGTTAAGCCATTGGACATAAGGCTGGTAGGTACAGGGTTCGCAATCCCGGTACCGGCTCCTACCCAGAGCGAGTTTTAACGACTCAATGGGTAGGTGTAAAACCACTACACCATCTTCGTTTTCACTGACCACTAACCACTAAAAATTAACCCACTGTCCTGGACAGACAGCCCAGATAGCCGAGGTGTGTATCCAGGACAGCGTGCTTGAACCTTAATTGGATATAAGCACGAAAATCAGTTAGCCAAACCTATGCCGGAGCACGACGTCATTTTGCTGTTTTACAAGCTGCAGTATACCACTTCCACATATATGCGTCATGGCCATTGTTTACAGAGTTTAGCACCATTTATTTCAATGTGTTAATTAGTAGTCCCCTACCGGTACAACCAGAGGTGATATTACGTTTCGTCTCCTTTCTTCTGTCCGTATGTTTGTCTGTCTTTATGTCTTTATGTCTCTCTGTAAGGTCCATCTGTCCTACATATAGTTTTCCGGATGTTTGTTTCACAATGACTCGATATATTGAGCTGAAATTGTGTGAATAGCTTTATAATGTACTGTACTGTTACATATCAAGTTTGACTGTGTTAACGATTTTACCCTTTTTTACAAAGTTACAGTCCTTGAATATGGGAGATACAAAAAATTGTTTTTGGACCTTTTTTTTGCAGTGCCTCAAGATATTGAATTGAAACTCTGTATTTAGATTTATCATGTTCTGTTACAGATCAAGTTTGACTTCCATGGCAATACACCCGTTTTCACAGAGTTATGGCCCTTGAACATTTCTTTTCCGGATCTTTTGTTTGCAATGACTGAAGATACTGAGATAAAATTTTGCATATAGCTTTATCATGTACTGTTACAGATCGAGTATAACATTTTTCACAAAGTTATGGCCCATGAACTAAGGCGATAAGAAAGTTCGTTGGGCCCGTAGCAGTACTTTCAAAATGGTTGCTATGGTGTCTTTTAATGTACATGTATTACTATTTTCAGGAACCACACATTCGCTACATTTATATCACTGTGTCTGATGGTGTAAACAAAGTGAGTATTTTCTTCGTTAGTAAGCGATCTCTTCATCTGCTGAGACTTATTTATATCACTGTGTCTGATGGTGTAAACAAAGTGAGTATTTTCTTCGTTAGTAAGCGATCTCTTCATCTGCTGAGACTTATTTATATCACTGTGTCTGATGGTGTAAACAAAGTGAGTATTTTCTTCGTTAGTAAGCGATCTCTTCATCTGCTGAGACTTATTTATTTGACGTAATATCTCTCTAGTTTAGGGGCGGGACGTAGCCCAGTGGTAAAACGTTCGCTTGATGCGCGGTCGGTCTAGGGTCGATCCCTGTCGGTCTGCCCATTGGGCTATTTCTCGTTCCAGCCAGTGATCCACAACTGGTGTAACAAAGGCCGTGGTATGTATTATCCTGTCTGTGGGATGGTGCATATAAAAGATCCCTTGCTGCTAATCGAAAAGAGTAGCCCATGAAGTGCCGACAGCGGGTTTCCTATTTCAATATCTATATGGTCCTTAACCATATGTCTGACGCCATATAACCGTAATTAAAATGTGTTGAGGACGTCGTTAAATAAAACATTCCTACCTTCCTCTCTCTAGTTTAGGGGTGTCACGATACACCGATGCATCGATTATCACGATACTACTGCCTACGATACGATACATGATATCTTGCGTGTGTGTCGATTCATATTTTGTTCATGTATCGATTCCTATTTCAATTTCGTATCGATTCACCAACACCAATTCGTACTGAAATCTTATAGGCAAGTTATTTCCTTCAAGGAAAAACAGAGAATATATGTGCCTGCTTATGTCAAAAAGTCTAATCAAGTTAGGCGTTACACTCAACAAATGGCTAAAATTATATCTACATAGATCATTATACGAGCTTGTGTGTCATACTGATTTTACGAAACGAGTGTCAGGATATTGTATTACCCGAGCGAGTGAGACAGTTTTACACACTGTATGAACGGCGTAGCGCGTTAGCGCGAAGTCGTTCATACATAAGTGTATCCTTCAATTCTTATAATTCCAAATGCATTAATATTGTCATTATACAAAACTATATTAAAAACCCAATCGAATTCTATTCCACAATGATTTACAACTGTATTAATACACAAATAAGGGAATTCCCTTAGAAAGTTACCTTCTGTTTTTTTCCGTCAAATCTCCGATTCATTATAATGATTTACATAAGGTTTTATGAATTTTAATTAAAGTTAAATTAATGAATGTGAACACTGACTTGAAAGGGATAAAGTGGTTTCAGTGTTACAGGGTGTGTGGATTTCAGAGGAAGTTTGTGATTGTGGGATATTATTCTCGGAAAGAACAGGGGCCAAATTCATAAAAGGCATCTAACTTAATAGTTGGTTGCTAGATGTTAGCAAGCTCCTAAATGCTAGTTCATTGCTACAGAGTTGGTAGCTAAAACGTAATTCATAAAAGCATGTTAAACATGCTGCTCCATAGTTGCCTGATAAGCATATTGGCACACGTCCAATCTTTGACAACACCATATCAATTTCTTTACACACATGTCCATTTCAAGTGTAATGTTGGTAATTTTGTGATAGGATAATAGTTACATCTGTATTGAACATTCGATATGAGTTATGAGTTAAAGGGACACACCCTAGTTACGGCTAGTTGTTAACCATTACGGCGTTGTTTTTCGCTATTAAACCCATTTTTTCACAAATAAAATTGCACTTTACTTACCGTTTATTATTTAGAATATACATTTCCATTCACCTGAAGTGTTTTTTGGTAATCCTGGTTTTTGTAATACCACAAAATGCATTTTTCTTATTTTAGGTCTAATCTATTTTTAGACGGGATATTTCCCTTTCAATGCCACAGACGTTGGTATACCACGTGACCGTTATCATTTTGGTTCGGTTTGTTTTCTCGTGCACGGTTTGCGCAATCAACATCCGATTTGTTGTTGTTCATTTGTGAGATTTTTTTTCACAGTTCGTGAACATTTTCAGTAACAATAAAGTTCAGACAAGTAAGTGTCTCAATACAAAACGTTACAAACCCTTAAAACCAATAATTTTGCTAAGTCTTACGATATCTGGAGAGGGGATACAACCAGGACAGAACAGTTGGAACATGTCCAGGAGAGGTGAAAAGAACGCACCCCAAGTCTGTGAGCACTCTGTGAAATTTGTCGTGACGTAGGCATTGTTGTGTTCTACCGGTGACATCAGAATACTAACTTTCAAAATTATTTCAAGCAATTGGGACATGGGGATTCCCATGGTATTTATCGATATAAAACCTGCTTTTTCACTCCATTTGATAAAAACGTGATCTAAGTGTGTTACAGGTTTGTAGATTAACCAAATTATAATTTATTTTCGCTGGATGAAAATTTATTTTCGGCGCAAAAGTACGAGAAAGTTAAAGATACACTCGACGCACCCCAGAAAGATGTGTGCCAACTACACATCCGATAACAGGAGGGAACTGTCCTATTTGGAAAAACTCGTCCTTAAAGTTACAGTCTCTGGTTACCATATTATAACATCATGTACAAATATGAAATACAAGCTCAAATGCACTTTAAAAAAACTTGTTTGTGTTCGCTATAAACGGAGATCGTCAAAAGTACACGCTCGATTCGTCGCCTGTGCCTCCATTGCTCGGCAAAGCACAAGCGACAGCCTGTTGTCAATTTCAGTCAACATGTGCGTCTGCGGATTTGAAATTGTTTGGGTCATCTCAAAAAAATGAAATGAGAAAGTTTGCGCTGTACGAAGAACGTTCTGTTGAGGATAGGGTGCTAGTCTTTCGATAAAACCGATTTGATCTTGACAACGTGTTATCGACAATCGTACCTTCCTATTTCAGAATTAATATTTTATAAAGTGTTAGTAGAACTTTCAAAGTTTAGTCTGTATAACACATTGAGCATGTATATTTTTTATATAAAATATACTAAAGCAGACATTGGACGTTTTTACTTGTTAATTTTACGAGTGTTATAATCAACAAATTAAAATAAATATTCTTTCGTATGGAAAGTTTGTTTTATTTAACGACATCAATGTTAGAGCATATTGATTTATTAATCATCGGCTATTGGATGTCAAACATTTGGTAATTTTGACATAAAATCTTAGAGTATATGTAAAGGGGGAGGGTATTGGGGGTCGAAACACTTACCTGCCCAAGCTAAACAAAATTGAAATATATTTTTTGGGAGAGCATAACGCCATATAAACTTCGCTCAACAGTCTATAGCCCCCAATCCGCTAAAATCCCTGCACAAGCGCCTTGGAAACCCGCTATATTGTTTTTGCAAGGGACCGTTTATATGTACCATCCCACAAACAGGATATCACATACCATGGCCTTTTATATACCAGTCATGGCGCACTGGCTGGAACGAGCCCGCTGATGGGGATCGATCCTAGACCGACCGCGCAATTACCCCCCCCCCCCCCCCCCCCACCTTTTTAGGTCTAAGTGATGAATAGAAATAACAAATAGTCTTGATAAATGATAAGTAAATCGAATACACCAACCTCTTCCTCTCCCCCTAGAGCGTTACATAATTATTAACACTCCCTTACATGTAACGCGTATGCCAACCGATGGCCACTGTTAATATGTCAAGGCAAATCTCCCACCGACCCCTGGAAAGATATTGTACCATACCTCTGTGGATATAAATATTTTTTGGAGATATGAGACGACCCCTCAATCAAGACAGTTAAATTTGTTCAAAACCACGTGAGAAGCACAGCGCCTGCGCAAATCACGTAAAGTCCCAGTTCTACTGGCGTCCCGCTAAATGAAGAAAAACAAAGCTGACCATTGCGTTTGTAGTTGACCTAGATAATGTAGTTAAGCGAGCATTGCCAAACTATAGCGATGTGGTAGACCTTACATGTACCAAACAGAACTGGATCATCCAATCTAAATGGTTAAACAATAAAAAAATATTCCAGGGAATGCAGATTTAATTCTTTGAGAGTCGGCGTAATTTGGAAGTTTCACAAAGTCATCTATTTTCTGTGGTAGGGAAGTGGATAAACGGTGGATCGATCTGCAAGCTGTAGATTGTTATATCTGTAGAGGATCCAACAATGATATGACATGTCCCAGACGCATTGCAAAGCTATGAGGACTTGCTGGTAGGGCAGAAGGGCGCAGTTTCGTCTTGTTTCGTGTTCAATGTCCACGGCAACTATATCCGTAATACTGCACGACGTAACACAAACAAGTGATTTAGCAGCTTGCTAATGAGTTAGAGGTACTCCCGATCGACTCTACACTTAGCAAGCAACTTAGAAGCTTGCTACCATTAGAAGGGTTTTATGAATAACACTTAGCAACAAAATGGAGTTAGTAGCAAGCTTTTTTTAATTTGACCCCAGGTCGCGTAACTGTGCACGAAGGCGTATGTGTTTTCGTCCGTGTAAGTTGTCGATTTGGTGTTTTTGTCAAATGTGACAGAGCTGCGCTCATGTCTCTCTTTGTTGAGCATTCTATGCTATAACTTCTAATAGAAGCTTCGTTTTTCGTGGCCTGGCATATACATTATGTATCTCAGATCCAAACCGGAGTCGTTTAAAGCCTGAATTGTCACTGTCAGTCCCAGTGCAGACGATATTGGGATAAAAATAGAAATGATAGAATCCTCGGGGATTTCGTTGTTGACGTAATTGATAAAAAGTAGTTACGGTAATAACATTCTGTTTTTATTTGTTTACCGAAAAGTGCAGTTTTCGCGTTCATGGAAAAATTAAGTTTTTTTTTAGATCACGTGATAGCGTTTTAATCAATCCAGACGCCTATTATAAAACAGTAATTATAAAATGGAATTATTTAGAAATGACGTCATTTTGATACGCGTTTACACTGGAGAAGCCGCATTAAGTTATGACGTTGCTTCACAAAATTACGTCATTCGTTGTGCACGTGAAATCATTATGACACGTGGGTCATACTGGTTATATTTCCCTAAATATCTTGAACAATGTATATGTTCATGGTTATAATTATATTGTTAAGATTCAAGCACACTGTCCTGGGTTAACGTTGCAGATGCGTTACCCATTGGCTTACATTGCCTATGAGTGTTTGACAGTACTGGTTTTAACTACCATTAATTGATAATTTATTTGCAGAGGTGGATTCAAGCGCGGTCCTCCCATTCTAAATATATTCAAATGCTCCCCCCCCCCCCCCCCACCCCCACCCCACCCCACTTTTCATATTTTCATTGGATTGATCCATGTGTTTTATTCCCAGTCTTCTCCCCGCCCAATCATAAGCGTACGAGACGGGAGTGGGGGAAGGGGGCAACTGCGCCCCTAGTGCTGGAACAAAAACTCAAATTTGGGCAGAAATTAATCTGGGGCGTAGCCAGAGAGGAAACAAAAACGCCAAGGCAAACCCAGACCTGTAAAATAAATATCAGTGTCATGGGAAAAATAAAATAAATCTGGGGAAATTCCAGACGAGGCAAGCACCTCGTCTGCCTCATTCTGGCTACGCCATTGATGATACAGATATTATGGCAAAATGTGATAACCTGAGACCTTCTTGCCTTGTCTTTTCATCATTCTACCATTAAAATTAGTTGTAATCCATGTAGAAATGCGTAGTGGTTCGTTTGCATCCCTATATAGCTAATATGAATAAATGTAGTTATCCAGATTCGGGCAATTTCGTTTAACTCGGGCAAAAGCCACACCTGCCTGCACCCCCCCCCCCCCCCCCCCCCCCAAATGGTAGTCAGTACGCCCATGACCCCAATATTTGTTTTTTTAATCCGGCTTGATTTTGGATGTTAACGGCTGATCGAGTGATTAACGTCACGGGCTGTTATTCCAATGACTACCGTTCTCATTGACGTATTATTAAGCCATACGACTTATGACTAGTAGGTACTGGGTTCAAATCCCGGTATCGGCTTATACAACTCAATGGGTGTAAATGGGTTCGAATCTCGTCGGTATACACTTTGTCTTTTGTATTACATAAGTCCAACTAACCTACATAATAACCACCGAATCATAAACCATTTTGGCTAAATGTCAGGAGGTTATAAATCACGCATCTCTTACTAACACACTATTTCAAAGGTCATGGTATGTGCTATCCTGTCTATGGGATGTTGCATATAAAAGATCCCTTGCTACTAATGGAAAAATGTAGCGGGTTTCCTTTCTAAGACACATTTCAAAATTACCAAATATAAATAAACAAATAAATGTACTCTATTGGTGTCGTTAAACAAAAGCATTTTTGTGTAACTCTTACTAACATATTTTCAGGTGACCGCAGTCTTGCGGCTATATATCACGGATGTGAATGATGAGGCACCCATTTTTGATCCCCCATCTTACAGGGTTACCATAAACGAGGTACATTTGTTATATGAATAATATCGTCTACCCTACATGTGTAATTGTTATTTTGTTAACTATATAATGCAAAATAAAGTAAAACAAATTGGTAGTACAAAGGATATATTTAAGGAGGGAGAAATGGTTGGGAGAGAGAGAGAGAGAGAGAGAGAGAGAGAGAGAGAGAGAGAGAGAGAGAGAGAGAGAGAGAGACAGAGAGACAGAGAGAGACAGAGACAGACACAGAGATAGACACAGAGAGATAAACACAGAGAGAGACACACACCGACAAACAAAGAATGAACAAAAATACTATTGGGTGTCATACAGAGAGAGAGAGAGAGAGAGAGAGAGAGAGAGAGAGAGAGAGAGAGAGAGAGAGAGAGAGAGAGAGAGAGCCAGACAGACAGGCCAGGACAGGGACAGACAGACAGACACGGAGAGAGAAAGAGAAGAGATAGAGTTAGACACAGAGAGAGACACACACCGACAAACAAAGAATGAACAAAAATACCATCGGCTATTGGGTGTCATAGAAAGGTCTGTGTGTGTGTGTGTGTGTGTGTGTGTGTGTGTGTGTGTGAGAGAGAGAGAGAGAGAGAGAGAGAGAGAGAGAGAGAGAGAGAGATAGGGAGGGAGAAAGAGAGACAGACAGAGACAGAGACTGATAGAGAGACAGAGACAGAAAGAGGAGAGAAAAAGAGAGGGAGAGAAAAAAACTAGAGAGAGAGAGAGAGAGGGGGGGGGGAGGGAGGGATATATATACATGTGTGTGTGTGTGTGTGTGTGTGTGGGTGTGACGAGGGAAAAGACGAGTAGGAGTGATCACACGGAGAGCCATTTGCGCAATCCAAAGATCATCTGCTGTTACGTTGCTATGATAGGGTCGAGTACTTAGTAAACATTACCGAAACACTACGTTCTGTAAGCGTACAAGCAAAACGTTTAAAAGATAACATCGTGTGCTTTAACAGTATGCATTTTTACAAATTGTGTTCAAGTGGCGAATCCAGTTAAACAAAAATCTACATTTAGAGCGGCCCAATGACATGGGGCGGAATGCTAAGGGAACTTTGGGGAGGTTTGGAGGGGGATCGTAAA
Organism: Gigantopelta aegis; assembly: GCF_016097555.1. Taxonomy (NCBI): domain Eukaryota; kingdom Metazoa; phylum Mollusca; class Gastropoda; order Neomphalida; family Peltospiridae; genus Gigantopelta; species Gigantopelta aegis. The sequence goes on from NC_054706.1 coordinate 55,980,870, forward strand.
ACAATTAAAATTAATATATAATAAAATTATAACTGCCCGCCTATGATGTTAATACTATGTACGAAATGTATTTCATTTGTTTATAGTATACCAGGCGCCGATCCAATATTTTTTGCAGGGAGGGGTCTACATATAACTACTTAAATGAAAGTTGTATATTAGCAGTGAAAGAAATGCTTAAAAGTGTCAAATTTATTTTCGTCATCAATGGTGTGGGTGGGTGGGTGGGGGAGTGGAGGTCCAGCCCCTTGTCTCCCCACACCAGGTATATATTTGTCTGAGTATGATTACATTGTATAATAACAACACATTTTTTTGTCTTTCTCTTTCAGTCTCAAGCTCAGGTAAGCAAATATTTATTAATCCCCTACCCCCTCGAACTATTTATTGTCCACCGAAGGCCGTTTCTGTCTTTCGAACACAACAATGAATGGTAAAATGCAGAAGACATTACAAAAGTGACATACGACGATAATGTATTTGAATGTGAACTGTCTGTTCTAAAGGTTAAAGAAACACAAATACACGAGAGAGTGTAGCTTTAATTGAAGAGATCGTGACTATTACAGAAATTATCGTTTCAGATGCAATACACTGAAAACGCATTGTCATTTGGATTTATTTGCATTACTATGTGTAACCTGTGCCACGTGTAGATGGGATGTGGTGGTCTTACAATGGGCTCTCCTCCAAAAATAAGCGGACGTAGCTCAGTGGTACAGCGCTCGCTCGCATTGGGCTATTTCTCGTTCCAGCCAGTGCACCACGACTGGTATATCAAAAGCCGTGGTATGTACTACCCTGTGTGGAATGGTGCATATAAAAGATCCCTTGCTGCCAATCGAAAAGAGTAGCCCATGAAGTGGCGACAGCGGGTTTCCTCTCTCTATCTTTGTGGTCCTTAATCATGTCTAACGCCATATAACTGTGAATAAAATGTGTTGAGTGTGTCGTTAAATAAAACATTTATTATTTATTTTCCTCCAAAAATACGACAGATAGCTAGCCCTCATGTAAAAAACTTCGCCCTTTCAAAGTTTTGAGAGAGAAGTGACTTCGCTCTATCATTTGGACCTGCATGTACAATAAATCGTATCGCAGACATTTTAAAACCTGTGTTACATAGATCACTGATATTGTTTTGTTTATCTTCAGGATGCAGATGATGTGTATGAAAACACATTCCATATTAATACTTACACTGGAGAGATCACGCTCAAAAACAAATTGGATTACGAGAAAAGATCTTTTTATCAATTCAAAGTGCGCGCCTGGGTAAGTATAATCCAGAATCATTGATTGTGTAAAATTAGTGTAGATTAATTATCTGTTATCGTGTGCTCTTAAGGTCAATTCATTCTTTAATTGCCGACCTCATGCGAAACTGAAATGTTGTTTTTTATTAGGTAAACGAAAAAGCGTTAAACGAACGCGCGTTAAAATTTATTATGAACTGTGTTTAAATCATACTGAATTCACTGACAAAATGAGGATTAGGTTTGAATAGAAGCAGAAGTGGGCGAATCAACTAATCCACAACAAGAGTCGGCGGTGAAGTAGGCCTATAAATCTAGCTTTAAAGAGATTGTCCCGAAGGAGCTTTATTTCATGACTAAATTTATATATTAAGTATAATATTATATTTTGTTTTTAGAATATCAGTGTCTGTATAAGTAAGGTGTTTGTTTATGTTCAGGCTTTCTAGGGTAGATCTTTATTTTTATTTTTTTAAAGCAGTAGGTACTGTAGTAAATTTTAATAACCTTTTAAATATATTTTTGTAAAAAGGGCATGATGTTGTTAAAATTACAGCCACAAGTTGCCATCTTGAAGCTCATGTAGACTGAATGCGCCGAGTGTGTACGTCCGACAGTTGCGTCCATATTATTATTATCCACACGATTATTTCATTGCGTCTGGCCGCATACGTTTTGCAGACGCAAGGACCACACGCATCTCATTTTCTTACACCATCGTTGGTGAGAACACCATGCGTTATTTTTTGTAACGCATAGTTGTTTACTGTGTTAACAATTTCAATACATACGACTGGCTGCTCATAGGTGATGACCAAGTCACCAATGCCATACATCCAATGAAAAACTACATGATGGAAATCGATTACACTGTGACGTATAGTTAACCTGACAATCATGGGTCTGTTACGCGTAAGTCAGCTGCAAGTGAAACGGCTGTAAATAACGTTTAGTCGAAAATATGTTAAAATTTGATTTTTGAGGATTATTATGTAAGAAATAGAATACTACATTCGTGTCTGTTAGATACCATTTATCTCACAACTCGTTGTTTATAAACGTATCAAACTCGCTTTCGCTCGTTAAGATACATTTTAAAACAACTCGTGAGATAAATGGTATCTAACTGCCACTCATGCATTATTCTGATTGAAATCAATGTATTTCGAGTTTGTTTATCCAGACCGTACCCACGCACCGCATCTAGTCTACATGAGCCTTTATTTTATTACGTCGCCAAAGATTTTTTTGTGTATATATATTTTTTTTTTTTTTTTAAATCCCGTTCGTGCTAAGAAGCCCATAAGGCTGTAACCAGAGATCGCCACTGTTGCCGGTCTTTTGCCTTTTTCTCCAGCAGCCCCAGCTCAGACTGCCCTCTCGGATTTCCTTCTTTACTGTCCTCCTCCATGTTTCTTTTGGCCCTCCACGTTTCCTTTTTTCAGGAAGGGCCCATTGGAGTGCCACTCTTGGTAGGGCTGTTTGAGGCATTCTGATGACATGGCCAATCCACCGCCATCTTCGGCGTTTGATCTCCGATACCAATGACTGTGTGGAGGCTTTTTTTTATATACATAGTCATATACAAATGTCATTATTTATGGGTTTTTGTTTTATTTCGTGTAAACACAATAACTTATAAAAATATTTATGAGTATTTTAACAGTTCTAAAGTCTCTCATAACTCCATACGAGTGGCTTATGTATTTTTATTATTGTATAATTATTATTGAACACACGGTGAATTGTAAATAAAGAATTTCTCTGTCTGTCTGTATTTCAAACAATGGTATTTGAGTTATTTCTGAATGTCCAAAACATCAAACCTAGCTTATAATAACAAGAGGGAAGGCGGGGGAGGCCGGGGGCGTTGCGGGAGAGGGTGGGGAGGGGTGCGTGCGTGCGTCAATAAAAAAAAGAATTAGCTGGACACAAAGATAATATAGTGTATTACCAGGTAGACTAAAAGAATATTCAAACTTAAAAGTCACTTCTTAAGTAGTTTTGGTGGGAGTAACAGCCATCAACCCCAAACCCCATCCCCTCCCCACCCTCAGTATGTTTATATACGTCTCTGAGTTGTTATCCCACACTGCGCTCGCTTAATGCGCTGTCGGTTTGGGATCGATCCCCGTCATTCGGCCCATTGCGCTATTTCTCGTTCCAGCCAGTGCACCACAACTGGAACATCAAAGGCCGTGGTATGTGCTATCCTGTCTATGGGATGGTGCATATAAAAAATCCCTTGCTGATAATGGAAAATAGTAGCCCATGAAGTGGCGACAGCGGGTTTCCTCCCTCAGTATCTATGTGCTACTTAACCATATGTCCGACGCCATTATAACCGTAAATAAAATGTGTTGAGTGCGTCGTTAAATAAAACATTTCCTTTCAACACTTAATACAGGTATGTAATTCACCGTGGGCATTGTGTTTCACTATAAAGCAAGTTCTGCAAATGTCGTAATATTAATATGTGATTTTCTTTTTTGACCAGGATACTAATTTCAATGAAAGCAAGGCCGTACACCACGCTAATGAGTCCGATCTTGTGATATCGATCCGGGACGTCCAAGACTCGCCGCCGTATTTCGTCAACCTGCCCTATCTGGCATCTTTCAAAGAAACTTTAACTGAAGTAAGGACGGTTCCAGACGTAATCACATGCGATGGGTACAGGGAAGGTTTATTTATTGCCCGGTAGCCATTGTATACAACTAAACAATTTGGTTTTACTAGCATTTTATAAAAACAAATCTGCAGGTCAAGCAAGTCAAAAATTTTGTTTCTCAAATTCCTCTCAAACGCTAAGTTGATGATGATGATGATGATGATGATGATGATGTTATTACCACTAGTACTAATTATTATATTATGAAGATGGTAGTGATAATGATGATGACGATATGATGATGATGGTGGTGGTGGTGGTGGTGGTGGTAGTGATGATGATAATGATGATGATGAAGATGATGATGATGATGATGATGATGATGATGATAATAAAGAAGATGGTCATAATATTACAACTACATCTACTACTACTACTACTACTACTACTTACTACTACTACTACTACTACTACTACTACTACTACTACTACTACTACTACTACTACTACTACTATAATAATAATAATAATGATAAAGATAAAGAATATTTTAGTTTTTGCATTATGCTAAAATACACAGTTCCATCCAGGCTATGTTTGAACATGTTATGTCATGAACTATTGTACCACTGTATTTATATGTTACAATTAATTTTGTTCAGAACTCGTCAATATTGAAAGTGACGGCATATGATGGAGATCGTGGTATACCGAACGATGTTAGATATAGCTTCACTGGAGGTACGTCAATTTTCCATTTCATTCATTTCATTTCATTTCAACTTATTTTCGTGCTTATATCCAATTAAGGTTCAAGCACGCTGTCCTAGGCACACACCTCAGCTATTTGGGTTGTCTGTCCAGGACAGTGGGTTACTTGTTAGCTGGTTAGTGGTTAGTGAGAGAGAAGAGGGTGTAGTGGTCTTACACCTACCCATTGGGCCCTTAAGAAATCGCTCTGAGTTGGAGCCGGTACCGAGCTGCGAACCCTGTACCTACCAGCCTGTAGGCCGAGGCCGGTAATTTTCCATTAACACAAATTCCAGTCTTAAACTCACAAAAAACAAGAGTTCAAGTTTGTTTTGTTTAACGACACCACTAGAATAAAGTCGTAATACATGAACATTTTTATTTCTGCCAACATACCAGCAATAGTTTGTTTCCATTTCGCATACATGCAAGTATATATTACTTAAAACGTCAAAGTTTGTTTTGTTTAACGACACCACTAGAGTAAAGTCGTAATACTCGAGAAACTTTATTTCTGCCAACACACCAGTAATAGTTTTTTATTTTTCCATTTTGCTTACATGCATGTACATATTATTTAAAACGTTAAACCCTTTCTCTCTCTCTCTCGCTAACCACTAATTCCCTACACCGGACAAACAGCTGAGATAGCTGAGGTGTGTGCCCAGATTAGTGTGCTTGAACCTTACTTAATTGGATATGAGCACGAAAATAAATTAAAACGAAATTTATCGTTAGGAGTAGCCTTTGTGGCGGCAGCGGTTTCCTATATTTGTCCCTCAAGTAAATGTCCAAATAAGTATTATATTAGATACTAGTCTCAGTGGAATAGTGGTTAAGCCATCTGACATAAGGCTGGTGGGTACTGAGTTCGCTCCAGCTCCCACCCAGAGCGAATTTAGCGACTCAGTGAGTAGATGTAAGGCCACTACACCAACTTCTCTCTCACTAACCACTAACCCACTGTCCTGGACACACAGCCCAGATAGCTGAAGTGTGTGCCCAGGACAGCGTGCTTGAACTTTAATTGGATATAAGCAGGAAAATAAACTGAAATGAAATAAATGCGCAAAATTATGCAAAAATATTCCTTTCCATTCTTCACTAAACACTCTTCATGTTTCAGGCCCCCATACAAACTTTTCAATAAATGAAACCACTGGCGAAATCGCCATCGCTAACAAACTGGATGCAGATGACCCGGATGTTAGAAAGCGAGGTGGAGTGTTCAAGATCAACGTTACTGTAAGTACATATTGTGAGAGAATGAGAGAGAGAGAGAGAGAGAGACAAACAGACAGACAGACAGAGAAAGAGACGGATGAGAAAGAGAGAGAGTGAGAGAGACAGAGAGAAAGCAGGAGAGAGATATGAGAGAGAGACAGAGGGAGACAGAGACACACAGAGAGTCAAAAGTTTGTTTTGTTTAACGACACCACTGGAGCACATTGATTAATTTATCATTGGTTATTGGATGTCAAACATTTGGTAATTCTGACTCGTAGTCATCAGAGGAAACCCGCTACATTTTTCCTAATGTAGCAAGGGATCTTTTATATGCACTTTCCCACAGACAGGAAAGCACACTCCACGGCCTTTGACTAGTTGTGATGCATTAGAAAAAAAACAATCAGCAGAATGGATCCACTTAGGTGGTTCGATCCTGAAACGCAAGCATCTCAAGCGAGCACTCAACCGACTGATCTAAATCCAGCATCTAGAGAGGGGTTAAGGGTTTTGTTAACTGTAAGAGAACAGTAAATGGGCACTTATGATTTTTTTTACAGGACCCACCTCAGCAATCAATGACCCTGGTTTCTCAGACACGTAGTTTATTTTCCTGAGGTCTTCTTTTTTTTCTTTTTTCTTTGGGGGAGGAGTGTGAATTTCAGGTAAAATTATATTAGGCCAATATAAACACCTGTAGGACGACCAAAAACATAATTGTAGTATGATTAAGAAGAACTGTTTTATTTAACGACGCACTCAACACATTTTATTTACGGTTATATGGCGTCAGACATATGGTTAAGGACCACACAGATTTTGAGAGGAAACCCGCTGTCGCCACTACATGGGCTACTCTTCCGATTAGCAGCAAGGGATCTTTTGTTTGCGCTTCCCACAGGCAGGATAGCACAAACCATGGCCTTTGTTGAACCAGTTATGGATCACTGGTCGGTGCAAGTGGTTTACACCTACTTATTGAGCCTTGCGGAGCACTCACTCAGGGTTTGGAGTCGGTATCTGGATTAAAAATCCCTTGCCTCGACTGGGATCCGAACCCAGTACCTACCAGCCTGTAGACCGATGGCCTACCACGACGCCACCGAGGCCGGTTTTAATATGATTAATGCGTAATCTAACAGTAAGAAAAATCTATAATACTTGACAATATTTAACGTCTAAATAACTATCTGGGATCGATCCCCGTCGGTGGGCCCATTGGGCTATTTCTCGTTCTAGCCACGACTGGTACATCAAAGGCGGTCGTATGTACTACCCTGTCTGTGAGATGGTGCATATAAAAGATCTCTTGCTGCTAATCGAAAAGAGTAACCCATGAAGTGGCGACAGCGGGTTTCTTCTCTTAATATATGTATGGTCCTTAACCATGTCTGACGCCATATAACCGTAATTACAAAGTGTTGAGTGCGTTTTTAAATAAACCATTTCTTTCTTTTTTCTAAATAACTATGGTCATCGGCTTTTTTTATAGTGAACGTTTAAGCATATACTACCTGTTTTGACCTAATTTATGGACACACCCTAAATGTTACAACAACAAAAACGCATATACATTGTTAGCTATAATTTACTTCTAAATACAGCAGAACAAACAAGGAAATCGTAAACATAAATAATAATTAACACTGATATAGAACAGACGTTAAGCTATTGTGTAAGTAACATATGTTTGATATTTAATATATGTATATCTGTCTTTTTTGTTCGTTTTTATTCTTCTTCTTCTTCTTCTTCTTCGTCATCTGTTTTCTTTTCTTGTCTTTTAATATCTGCCAATTAAACAAAATGTGACGTTAACAAAACATTCGTTTTTGTATTTTTTTCCAGGCGACAGAGGTTCCTGCGCCCAGTGTTACCCAGGGTGGGGAGAACAAGACCACGACCGTTGTGTCGATCACGGTTCTCGACGTGAACGACCACAAACCAACATTCAGTGCGCGGCAGTATAACGCCTCCGTTCAGGAAAACACACCAAATGGCGTTCCTATCACCCTGGAAACCGTTATTGACGTCATTGATGGGGATCAGGTTCGTCATCACTGATATATAGAGTAACATTTATATCATGGCTTTACGTGTTTTCGATAGGATAAGCGAAATATATTAACAAAAAGTGAAAGATATTGTCAAAAATTACAAAAGATGTATATAATACATTTAAATAGACCATTTCATTGGGGTTGTGTTTTTTTCGAATACGATTTTTATGTCAACGAGTGATGTATGAAAACCATATTTTCACTAGTTGCGTAGCAATGAGTGAAAATATGGTTTTCACACATCATGAATTGATATAAAAATCGTATTCGAAAAAATCCCACCATAAAATGGTCTATTTACATGTATTATATACATCTTTTGTAATTTTTGACAATATCTTTCACTTTTTGTTAATATATTTCGCTTATCCTATCGAAAACACGTAAAGCCATGATATAAATGTAATTATTATTATTTTTTATATCCCACTGCCACCTTTCCTTTCTCTCCTTTGAATTCCATCTCATTTCTTCCAGATCTGGCAACTCCTCCTATCTTTCAACTTCTTTCGGTGTTCACCTCCACATCCCAGTCCTTGTCTCTCCAACCGCGACAGGTGCTTGTTTCTTGTGGCTATCTGTGCCATACACTTGCCATTCCTCCATCAGCTTTTAGCTGTGGGCTTAGTCTGGCCACTTCGGGGAGTGTTCAGTAGTTACTTTCTGGCATTGTTAAGAGGCACTTGTAACCACCTACTATGCACCCCTACTATCTTTCGGGGTTTTTGGGGGGTTTTTTTGTTAATATCTTTCGCTTATCCTATCGAAAACACGTAACGATGGAATGTTTCCAGAAAATTTACTTGACAATAGACTTTTAAAAAGAAATTTGAATAAAATTATCTTTTTATTTAATTACTGTTTTCATTATATGAAAAATTCCCCCTCAACTCTGGCCTGCACCTTCTTGACTACATACTTTTTACTATATCTGCTCACTTAAGTCTGTATGTCTACCATGGGAAGAAAATAATAACGTGCTCGGTTTATTCTAAAAGCTTAACTAATAATTTTGTATCGATTAATCCTAGTTTCAAAACATGTTTCGTTTACAGGTCGAGAACAGTAAATTTACAATTTGTTGTGGAAAAAGACGGATCGCCATACCTGGACTTTGACACACTTCCATAGGAAGAAAAATAATAACGTGTATGGCTTAGTCTAAAATCTTAACTAATTTAAAAACATATTTTAGAGATTGCAGCAATGAATTTTAATTTTAAAACATGTTTCGTTTGCAGGGAGAGAACAGTAAATTTACAATTTATGTGGAAAAAGACGGATCGCCATACCAGGACTTTGACACCCTGCCAGACATGAACCAGCCCGTGTTTTCTAAAACCAGCGTCATCATCCGCGTCAACAACAGCAACGTCCTGGATTATGAGAAAAACAAGACAATCACATTTCAGGTAAACTGTTTCACAAGCTGTAACTTTTGTAATCAGTTAAGCGACCACAACATGTCGCGGTGCATGATCACAATCTGGAGTTGATTCCATGGGCAGATACAGAAAACACGTATCGAATAGGTATTAAAGGTAAAATTAACAAAACACTTGTGTCTATAGAGACTGCAATTTTACTATAGCAGCAAAACATATACACCTGGGCCCGTGCTTATAAAACTGTTCGAGTCCAGACTCAGTTTCTAATGACGTCACATGCATACAATTTGTATTGCGTTGTGTCATGACTCTATTTTTACGGAGGTTAGTGGTTAGGCGCTTAGGCGTGGGCGGTCTAGACCGTAGGGAGAGTTAGGTCTCTCTGGGGGTTAGCCCCCTCCCCCCTTCTTTTCGCGCCTCCCTCCACCCCACCCCCACCCCCTCCCATTCGGCCACGCTTTAGTTACCGATATGTTCGGTATTCCTCGGTGGAATTAAATAATTAAAGAAATAAAATTGGTAAATTCCTGTGACTCTTTGAGCCTTCAAACCCCCAATCCTCTCCAGACAAGGGCTTAAGTAATTAATATAAATTAGACCTAGAGATTTTGTTTATTTTGGATAGCCCGTTCAAAATTTGGTGTTTAATATAAAATATTATTTAAAATTATTTTATTTATTTGTAAGTAAATTGGTTTTGGCATACACCAAATAAATTTTCTATTTTAAATTTGTCCCCATATTTTTTATATTTTTAGTGTAATGTCTAAATTGCCCTGTTAAATTTCTGGCCCGGAGCGGATCCCTGGCTATCCAGGACTCGGCCCCGGGGCAGACATGCTTGAAGCTCTAGTGGCATGTAAGCATGTTAAAAGTTTACCTGACCTGATGACTCTATTAGAGTCTGTAACATTTTATAAGCACCAGATCAGGGCCCCATTCTCAACGCTAAGATCACCTAATACACTTATTCACTTACGGTGACCTTAATGCTAAGATCACCTAATACACTTATTCACTTACGGTGACCTTAATGCTAATATCACCTAATACACTTATTCACTTACGGTGACCTTAATGCTAACATCACCTAATACACTTATTCACTTACGGTGACCTTAATGCTAATATCACCTAATACACTTATTCACTTACGGTGACCTTAATGCTAATATCACCTAATACACTTATTCACTTACGGTGACCTTAATGCTAAGATCACCTAATACACTTATTCACTTACGGTGACCTTAATGCTAAGATCACCTAATACACTTATTCACTTACGGTGACCTTAATGCTAATATCACCTAATACACTTATTCACTTACGGTGACCTTAATGCTAAGATCTCTTCGTGGAACGGGGCCCTAGAAATGATTTAAGAACCACGTAGTTTTGACCATGTGACTTATACCTCGCAAATAATTGTGACCATTTCGGGTATACAAAACGATGAAATTAAGGTTATGTGTATGCAGGGTATAATATAGGACAATATTGACAGCAAGTAAGACTGTCTTTATACCAATATGTGTTGTATTCTATAATAATAATAATATTGATGGTATTGATGGTAATATTGATTACCATATTATGTGAATTAACTGTGGAGCTGAAATCACACTGTAATTTATTCATGTCATCTCGGCAAATAGAGAGTTTAAGATTTGTCTACGTGCAATGTCCGTGAGACGTAGTTGACAAAACAAGTTTCAGATTTTCATTTTTTTTTTCTCACGTTGATGTGTGTTATTACAAAAATTTGTTTTGTTTAACGACACCACTCAGGGGTGTAGAAATGGAAAATGTTTCACTAGCCTGTCGGACCAGAGCCAACTAAACTTTATTAGCCCGCCAGAATTTCTACTAGTCCGCTAGCCTATAGAACAATATATTATGTCATATATATGTCATAATGACATCTAAATGTATAAGCGAAAATGGTACCTTTTTTATTATAGTGCGTCCCAGGGATCGCCTTTTTTTCATACTATGGAATTTTAATTTTTACTACAAGCTATTTTGTTCTTAGTTCATCAAGATTAACCTGTTTATTTCTCAGCTGATTATTTTCTAAATTGCACACAAAAACAGTATATTTTTGATGTTATCAAAACACTTTTAGTTTCCTTTTTACGTCAAACCAAACTGAAATTAGTTACAAAAAACATTTGTGTAGGAAGTTGGGATGGACTGGTATAGAAATAATGGCATTTCCCGGTATTAGGGAAAACGGTGTTACAAAGTAATAAATGATTAATACAGTTGTTGTTTCATTGAAGATATTATCGTTTTCAACTTGTAATGCCGTTTCAGGAAGACATTTTAAAATTTCTGGTTCCGTTTAAGTCATATAGCCATAGATGTTTGTTCAGTTTTGTCCAATTTGGTTCCGTTTTTGTTTTGGGCCGTTTTGGTACGGTTCCGTTTTCGCTATAACCCGTTTTCGGAATGTTACGCTTGCGAAGTTCGGAACTCTGAATTCGTCAATGCGGTACATGAATTGTGTATTTGAACTATATATTTCATCATCATTCTGTACAGTTTGTTTGAATGGTTTAGAATTTTGGCATGGCTGATACGGAATCGCGGATTCAATGTTTTAAAAAAATAATAATAATAAATACATAAAATAAATTGTCAGTCAGTCAGTAAAAGACAGATAGTTGCATTTTTTAACTCGTACGTCTGAATTGTACTCGCATTTGGCGAGCGGGCGAGTGCTTTCTGCACCCCTGCCACTAGAGCACATTGATTTATTAGTCATCGGCTATTAAGTCTCAGAGAGGAAACACACTATATTTTTCCATTAGTAGCTGTCACGGGGATTCTATAATACCCGTAACTGAATAAAACACGATTATCAAAATATCTCTCCTAACTGTATATCTATTAGATCTCTCTGTAACAGGCAGTTCAAAACCGCTTTGGCTCGTCTCTAGGTATGATCAGAGATACGATCTTATATAAAGTATATAGTTTTATAGCACGTTTAGTTCACTAGAAAACACAACAAAAACACAATACACTTTGGAATCTGTATTAACCTACGCTGACAAATGCACAGCCGCAGTAGTTAATTAATAACAACAATAATAACAACCCAGAACTGATCACTTAATTAGTTAATCTCTAGGAGTTTAGTTTACACAATATGCTAATCACTTCACTGTGACACAACACCCACACGTGTGATAATTGAGAAACGCTTCTAGGAGAAGTTAATTAATAAAGGAATTACCACTCTATTCCTAACTGGTTAATTTTTAATTAACCCTTACTACTCGTTCAGTAACGTGTGATAATTGAGAAACGCTGCCAGGAGAACTTAATTAATAAAGGAATTACAACACTAATTGTAACTGGTTAATTTTTCATTAACCCTTAACTACTCATTCAGTAACCTTGTAACACAGAATTAATACTGGTACCTATCACAATAAAGACAATAACCTACAGTTTACCTAGGTCTTCTAGGATGACTGGCTAAGCTTTATATTACCAAATACTCGTCTAATGTTAGAACAAAAAATCTACGATTTACTTCGTCAGATGACCGAAGACACTGTCTAAAGAATATTGGTATAATACAGTATTAAAATATTTAAAGTCACATCAATCACATCAAAGTTATACAACAGAGCAGAAATAAAATATTTACCAAAGTCCAACGGACTACGTTCCCTGGGAGCCGTCCTTTTTGCTCCTCTCATAACTCTAAAACTCTAGCTATTTATTATAAATCGAAATATCGCCTGGGGGTAAATTGCGGCACCGAATCTTATCATCTGATATTCCACCTCTCCCAGAGTCGGTATATTTCTCTCTGATCGTCAGTCTGGCTGTCGCCAACCGCGAGCAATCTCCTGGCCATAAACAGCACTACCGGAGATATTACGTAACTACTAGCCACATGGCCTCCACACCTGCTCTGGGTGTGTATTAGGCGTACAGTCGCGCAAAGGTATTACGTAACAAGTTGCCCATCTGGGCTTAAGTGCAATGAAACTGCACACGGCCTTCTAAAACAATTAATATCGCCACAGGCGAAAACAAATTAAGAGCATGTACCGTCACAGTAGCAAGGGATCTTTTATATGCACCAACCCACAGACAGGATAGCACATACGACGGCTTTCGATATACCAGTCGTGGTGTACTGGTTGGAACGATAAATAGCCCAATGGGCCAACCGACAGGGATCGATCTGTGTTATTATAAAAGCAAAAAAAAAAAAAAAAAAATCGTATTCGTAAATATATGTTTATTTGTTTTATATTAATTTGTTAGTGTTAACAGGAAAATATAGGACTTTTTTTTTATACTAGGACAGTTATGTATGTGTTGTATAAAACCGACTACAATGGTTAAAAACATGCCTGGCTTTGAATTAATGAGTACATAGAAATCTATGAAAAAAAGAAAGAAGATTTTATAATGTTCTTTAACACATTAACTTAATGTATATTGCTCCGCAGTTAATTACATGTACATTTATTATCAATCTAATTAAAATTAGCTCCACTATTACATGTGGATCTAACACCAGCCAGTTGGAGCTCATGTCCACCAATCAAAACCTTACTTGCAGAATCCTGCCAGGGATTTAAAAATAATTTGAAAACATTCCGAATTATCCTGAGGGTATACGATATGTTTCATGTCAATTACGAATGCCTTATTTAGACCAGTAGAACTAATTTTAATCGGATTGCTAACAACATTGCGTAGTCTCCAATGTCCAGGTAACATTTCGTCTGTAAATAATAATTTAAATATTGACCAATCACACTTCGCCTTTTATAACGTTATTTGGGAGCATACAAATTCTAAAAATATCGGGCGAGTCTATTTTAGTGGCCGCAATGCAGCGAACCATACCAATGCGTACGGTGTGGGTTATCAGTCTTCAGTATTACATTAAAAATTATTTATTTATTTATAAAAAAAACCCAACTAAATCAGTGTTCAGTTTTACATTACAAATTATTTATTTTATAAAATAAAACATGTTTTAAGGCATTCGTAATTCACACGAAACATGTCGTATACCCTCAGGATAATTCGGAATGTTTTCAAATTATTTTTAAATCCCTGGCAGGATTCTGCAAGTAAGGTTTTGATTGGTGGACATGCGCTCCAACTGGCTGGTGTTAGATCCACATGTAATAGTGGAGCTAATTTTAATTAGATTGATTTATTATTTGAATTTTGATGGGGGAACAAATGTATCAGCTTATGTGTGGATTGTCTTCTACACGTAAAAACGCGAACCACGCGCCTATACAAAGGGATTTCCCTGACCTAGATACACGTAACACATGTATGTATGTATGTATGTATGTATGTATGTATGTATGTATGTACGTACGTACGTACGTACGTACGCACGGACGCACACACGCACGCACGCACACACGCATGAACGGACGGACAGACAGACAGCCAGCCAACCAGACTGATAGACAGATAGATATACAGGTGTTCCAACTTCAACTGTATGTAGTAAAAAATCTACCTCCTTCCAGATTGTAGCCAGGGAAAATTCGACTGATGAACATTACAACAACAGTGCTACTGTGACTTTAACGATTACGGATGTTAACGATAACTCTCCACAATTCTCCAACGAGTCCGTTCACTTCAACGTGTCCGAGGACGCAGCTAACGATACCATCATTGGTTCCGTCCACGCCACCGACGACGACAGCGGCGATTACGGCACCGTCTTCTATGAACTTGAAAACGAGTCCGGGAATAGTCAGTTTGGTATTTGCAAACACAACGTAAGTCGTGTTAATAATCATCGTTATCTACGATAGGAAATTGCGTGTGACAACTTAGTTTAGGTAGTTGCACCGGCCTCGGTGGCGCAGTGGTTAAACCATCGGACTTACAGGCTGGTAGGTACAGGGTTCGCAGCCCGGTACCGGCTCCAACCCAGAGCGAGTTCTTAAGGGCTCAATGGATAGGTGTAAGGCCACTACACCCTCATCTCTCTCACTAACCACTAACCAATTAACAACTAACCCACTGTCCTGGACAGACAGTCCAAACAGCTGAGGTGTGTGCCCGGGACAGCGTGCTTGAACCTTAATTGGATATAAGCATGAAAATAAGTTGAAATATATAATATATAGGTAGTTGCCATTTTGTCGTTTCATGGTTTTATAATTAGACGGCGTCGAGACGTGTTGTATTGTTGAACGAACCGAGACTACTAATAGGGAAGTACTTTTTACTGAAAGAAAAATAGATAACTTTTTTTATTTATATAGGCGTGTGTGTTGTTGGTTTCAAGGGTGTACGCAAGTGGTGCTTTGGGGTCGCTTTGCGTTTTCTCATTGATAAATTTTGACATTCTTAACCGCGTGCATATTTCAGAATGCGTGCGTCGCAATGGAATAATCGAATAGTGTGTAAAATTAAATGTCCTAAACACAAGCCGCAAACACATCAGATGCATCAGTTGGACCGCACGCACGCGCCGCATCCAATATATATGAACTTTTAAAGATGCATTCCCTAACCCCCACCATTCACTAAAATTATTATTAAAATTATAAAACTGTTTTGTTTTTGTTTTTTTGTTTTTTTAAGGGAAGCATATTCGTAAAAGCAGAACTTGACCGGGAAACAAAGGCCGACTATTCATTATTCGTCGTGGCTTGGGACAACGAGAAAGGCACGGAGTCGTCTAGACGCTCTGGTCGAAAGAAGATCAAAATCTCCTTGCTTGACGTCAACGATTCCCCGCCGGAATTCTCGGCAACGATTCCGACGACGGAAATAGCCGAAGATATTCCCGTCAACACGACGGTCCTGTTCGTGAGTGCCACAGACCGCGACCTCGGCGACAACCGCAAAGTGGAATACAGCATCTACCCCGATGCCGACGTGTCCAGTTGTTTTGGAATAAACAGTACCACGGGAGAGATATGTGTTAAGTCACCGCTCCTCGAAATGATTGGATTTAAGAATATAACTGTCGTTGCTACGGATAAAGGAAGCCCTCAGTTAAATGGTACGCAGGTGGTGCGTTTCTACATCCGCGATGTCAATATTAATCCGCCGAAATTCGTGCACCCTTCATTTGATAATAAAACGAGAACTGCTCAAATTGACGTTCTTGAGGTAAGGCTTATTTCTCGTTTGATAATGGTCTACGTGTGTCTTATAGCAGATTATGTGGGTGACCGGAGATGGGTGTGGGTGGAATGATTTTGGTTTTGGTCAGATTATGGTTGAGCAGAGTTGCACAAGTATGTGCTAACAAAAATAACGAATGATGTTCTCACCAACGGGTGTGTAAGAAAACATATTTACGACACTCACGCAGCTGTTAACCCATACGTCACAGCGCAATGAAGTTTCAGGTTAAATTACACGTCACAGACAATCAATTTCGGTTGTCAGTATTTTATTGGGTGGTATTGTTGTCGTGATCAGGTCATCACCGTTGAGCAACCAACCACAAGTTTCACAAGTGATCTCCAACATATAATCCTGGAACTGAGGACTCTTTGCATGCATGAAAGGTCCCCTAAATCACCCTTCATATTTGGTGAGGGTACCACCTAGGCCATCATAAATATCACGGTGGACATTTCGATTCCTGGCAATAAGTAAGAAATTATGACCTTATGACCAAACTTAATATGGAGAAAAGGGGAGACTATATTGATCGACACGGGTGTGTAAGAAATAAATTTTTATCAAGGAAGGAAATATTTTATTTAACCATGCACTCAACACTTTTTATTTACGCTTATATGGCGTCAGACATATGGTTATTATTTAACATGTTATCATTATTTGTAGGAAAAGCATATAAATACAACGGTAATTACACTGAATGCCACAGATGCTGACCTCGGCACGAACGGGAAGGTTGTATATCGTATACTGATTGACAGTGAAAACGCATGGTCAAGCTTCCGTTTAAATTCAACCACAGGCGTGCTACAAAATGCAGGAAGGTTGGATCGGGAAACACGAAGCAACTACTTGGTATACTACATTTTTGCTCTTTGTTAATTTTCTTTCGATGCATAGTATAAATGAAGGTGGGGGGGGGGGGGGGAGATTATTGCATACCTTTCGCATACTGAATCATAAGATAATAAAGATATTGGATTATTAGTTTTATGCATATATCAGTTAGGCCTATTGGGCTATTTCTCGTTCCAGCCAGTGCACCACGACTGGTATATCAAAGGCTATGTGCTATCCTGTCTGTGGGATGATGCATATAAAAGATCTCTTGCTACTAATGGAAAAATGTAGCGGGTTTTCTCTCTAAAACTATGCTTAGAATGCTGGAAATGCCGCATTGAATACATGCAATTCAAAATTTGCCCAGGACTAAATTCTTGCACCCTAACTGGATGTATACGCATTAAAGGTGCTATGTCCAAATCGCATAATGTTGGGTTCCTGCTAAAAGTATTGATTAATTTTTTATCTGAAATGTAAACATTGTACCTTCAGCTACATGCCCATAAAAATTACAACTAAATCATTCAATTTACTAGTAGAAAAAAAAATATATATTGGAGAATCTTTGAAGTACTAGCTGTGCGTTCATTTGAGGCGAACGCTCCGTAACGTTATGTACGGTGTCTATTGTCGACAGGTTTGCTGACTTTGTACAATTAGTTTGTCTCTAACATCTATCTGCCCCGGATTGGGTCCCGGGCCTCCAGAGGCCGAACCCGGGGTGGTCATGCTCGAAACCTTAGTGGTATAGGAGCATGTTAAAAACATTATGTCAATGTCTAACATCTAGCTACGGACCGTTAACGTTCTAGATATTCTGGATTCGCTGATTTCATGCCACACAATAAGGCAGGAATCTAGTCGTACTGAACGTGACCTACTTTGCACAGAGTTTAAATATATTATATTACAATTTCAATATTCCCAAGTTATTTATGCAAATGTTATGTGTGGGATTGATTTGTAGCTGTTTATCTCAAATGCATCTGAAAAATAACGAAATATTGTACTTTCAACTTTGAAGGGACGTACCCTAGTTTTTAAAGACTAAGGCATATGTTTTACTATTAGAGCCGTTTTTGTTGACTGAAATCATACTATACTTAAAAATTTTTTTTTAGATTATTCATATCTGTACATTCGAAGTGTTTTGGTCATCCTGCCGTTTATAATATCACAAAATGCATTTCTCATATTTTTAAAAACGCACCTGAGAAGTAACAGTTATGGAGTCGAGTTTTAGTCTACTTTTAGAGGGTATTTTACCATTTCAAAGTCACAAACTCATGTTTCACTCAATTGTAACTTTATCCAAATGTGTTACAGGTCTGTAGATTAACTAAACTGAGTGTTAATTGTCACGGGTTGAAACTAGGGTCTATTCCTTTAATATAGCACATTTAATAGTGTGTATTCTCTTATAATAGTTTCAGGTACAAGCGGAAGACCTTGGTATTCCACAGCTGGTCAGTACAATAACACTGAATGTGACCCTGCTCGACGTTGACGACAACGCTCCAGTATTCAAGACAAGGCAGCTGACGTTGCACGTCGACGAAGAGAACAACACTGCTTGTGTGGGAATGGTCAACATCGCCACTGACGCCGATGAATACGAAAACCATACAAGAATATGCTATTTCATTTACGGTTAGTTTCAATTTCTATCAACATGAAGAACATACAATGACATGCTACTTCAATTACGGTTAGTTTTAATTACATATCAACATGATGGCCATACAAGGATATATGCTACTTCATTTACAGTTAATTTTAATTACCGATCAACATGATGACCATTACAAGGATATGCTACTTCATTTACAGTTAATTTTAATTACTGATCAACAGGATGATCATACGATGATGTTACTTCATGTATGGTTAGTTTTAATTACGTATCAATATGATAACCATATAAGGATATGTTACTTTATTTATGGCTAGGTTTAATTACGTATCAATATGATACCCATACGATGATATGTTACTTTATTTATGGCTAGGTTTAATTACGTATCAATATGATAACCATACGATGATATGTTACTTTATTTATGGCTAGGTTTAATTACCGATCAACATGAAAAGCAATTGGGAATAAGTATGCTACTTTTATTTACGGTTAGTTTTAAGTACATATAAATACTGTAACTTGCTGTAATTTCAAATTATTCTGTAGTGTACCGCAAATGTCACAGTAAACTTTATTAAAGCATTAGTGCATACTGTTTTTGTGCATATATTGTTTGCAATTTACATTTAAGTTAGGTATTTTTAAAATGGCATATTTATGAAAAACAGATTTTTCTTTTACATATTTCGTCTCTCAAAATTGTCTAAATACAGTTAACTCAACAATCCCATGCTATAACTATTACTTGTTCATTTTGATAAAGAACAGTTTGTGAATGTCACATTTTTTCATTTTGATCACAAGCGTATTACCATTCAAACATTTAATATAGAAATGATAACAGAAACTTTAAAACAAGTTTCTTTTATTCCGTAATTGTACAGGTTTGACATTCTTTATTCATTGTAGGTGGAGAATTTGTTGATCATTTCAAGCTTAACAAGACTTCCGGTGAACTCTGTCTTCAAACGAAGTTGGACCGAGAGACCAAAGACACTGTGAATATCGTGGTCCAAGCTCTGGCTAACTGCAGTGCTATCGTGCCTCCGTCTGACAACTACAACAACTCTGACACGTCTCTGTTGAAGGTGGATGTGAACGTTGACGATGTCAATGACCAGCCCCCTGTCTTCTCTAAGAAAGACCTAACACACGGTATCCTGTTTGATACGGAGCTAATGAAGGTCATTTATAATCTGCAGGTGAGTAGATAACTACTTTGGGGCACTTCTTTGGCAACCGTTCGATAATTAAGTGTTTAGATTTTTTTCACCCACGCCTTTTCTTATGTAAGATGTTGTGCTGTTCACCTCACTAAATTTCGACCAACACTCTTGTCCCGGCCCCTTTTTTTAATTGTTACTGTGATGTAATTTGGCAATAACTACGGGGGTTTTGTGTTTTGATTTTTATTTCGTTTCTTATAAATACTTTCTAAAATTCATCTGTCAATAACCATGACTGTCTTCTGTCAATTTTCTGCCCCAATCGTATTGTTAGCTTTTGTTGGGTTTACTAAACGAGACTAAGGCAGAGTGACAGTAGCAAAGTCTGATATGACGTAGATTGACAAAATTTAGTAATGTTGCAGTGTGATAGGATTACAACTGAACGATAACAAGGGCATGTCTTTCATCAGCTCCCGGGAGGTAGGGGGGGGGGGGTAGGACATATCTCAGTGGTAAAGCGTCAGCCATCAGTCTAGGATAGATCCCCGTCGGCGGCCTCATTGGGCTATTTCTCGTTACCAGTGTTCCACAAAGGCCGTGGTATGTACTATACTTTTTATGGCATGCTGCATAGAAAAGATCCCTTGCTGCAAATCTAAAAGAATATCCCATTATATGATGGTGGTGGGTTTCATCTCTCAGTATCTGTGTGGTCCTTAACTATATGGCTAAGGCCGTATAACCGTATTTAAAATGTTTTGAGTTCATCATTAAATAAAAGAGTCGTTTCTTTCATCCTTCAGCAGCTCCCAAACCCACTCATCCATATCTCTTCACCCATGGCATTGAGCATTTGAACAATGATCAAAATGTTGGAGTATGTTTTTCTTCAGGTCTGGTGCTTATAAAACTTTTAGAGTCTAGACTCGAGACTAATAAAATCTGAGACGTGAACGTCATGGCAACGTCATACAAATTGTATGTGTGTCACGTCATTAGAGATGGAGTCTGTACTCTAAACGTTGTATAAGCACGGGCCCAGGAATATTTAATCTAGACACAAATTCAGCTGAAAAAAATTTACACAACAGTGAAATGATCTGCAACTGGATTGGATTGAATAACATATTAACGTGCATATATCCAATTAAGGTTCAAGCACGTCTCTCCTGGGCACAATTACTGACTTAGCCAGCGACTGGGTCCGGGACAGAAGGGGCTGGGTGGGTGTGATTAGAGTTGAAAATGGGCAGAATTTTGAAAATAGCAATTAGTAAAAGTGCGCCTAACACGTCTGTTCCAGGACAAAGTCAGTGACGCCGACGAGGGAGATAACTCCATTACTTACTTCCGCCTGACGGACACGGTTCCCAGTGCCGAGATCGGCGCGAGCAGCCTCGCGGGCAAACCTCCGTTCGTGGTGCACCAAAACGGTACGGTCCTCACCAACATGCTGTTCTCGTCCGCCATGCTGGGTCACTTCGTACTCAAGATCGAGGCTTACGACATCGGGAACCTTACAGGTGATGGAGAACTGAAGGTAAGCAGTGGCGTAGCCCGGTGGGTGGGAGGCACGGGTAAGACCATGCCCCCGTATCGAACTGTTCTTTAAAAACTGTAGTGAATTTTATAAATTCAATTATCATATATACATACATATATACATACATACATACACACACACACACACACACACACACACACACACACACACAGACACACACACACTAACACACTAACACATACACATACACACTAACACACACACACACACACACACACACACACACACACACACACACACATACATACAAAATGTTGGACCGGTACGAATATGGTCGACTAACGATCGTTCTATTTTGTGGAACGTAGTTGGTCTGATTGGTAGCGTTCCGGCCCAACAATTGCGGGCGATTGGGTGCCACAGGTTCGGGTCTCGGTAACGGCATGAGGAAATTTGTGAAGGCAATAAAGGATTTTAATATCCCCTGTGCCAGTGCGTCATTGAATATATGTATGTTTTCGTCAAAACCCGACATACATACAATAGAGATATTCAAAATATAAAAATACATATATAGGCAGTGCCAGGTCTGTCCACATCTGTATGTAAGTCAAACGTTGCCAAGCCATGGGGCCTTAGAACCGCGTGGTTGTTGGACCGGTACGAATATGGTCGACTAACGATCGTTCTATTTTGTGGAACGTAGTTGGTCTGATTGGTAGCGTTCCGGCCCAACAATTGCGGGCGATTGGGTGCCACAGGTTCGGGTCCCGGTAACGGCATGAGGAAATTTGTGAAGGCAATAAAGGATTTTAATATCCCCTGTGCCAGTGCGTCATTGAATATATGTATGTTTAAGTCAAAACCCGACATACATACAATAGAGATATTCAAAATATTAAAATACATACATACATACATACACACACACATGATGCTTTACAAAATAAATAAAACAAGCATTTTGAGAGTACTGCTAAAGCAGTATGCATGGTCCCCTACCGTGTGCAACAAATGAATGTATATTCCAAGTCATAACTGTGAAAAGCATTAGTAAATCGCCATGAAAGTCAAACTTGGTCTGTAACAGTACATGATAAAGCTATAAACAAAATTTCAGCACAATACCTTGAGGCAATCCAACAAGAAGTCCGGAACACTGTATGTGGGACAGACGGAGAAACAAAAGGTCGGAGACGAAACTCATATCGCCTCCGGTTGGACCGGTAGGGGACTAATAATGTATTCAGAAGAACCGTAAAATATACTGAAAATCGAGGCTATTTCAGAATCGTAGACATTCACAAACTGTGAATGTGACTTTTATATTCCAATGAGCATTAGTAACTACTCTCAAATGTCTAATATTTTACTTTTTCAGATTTTCATTATCAGCAACATACAAAGGGTTAAGATTGTCTTCA